>NC_081415.1:4209010-4509010 GCF_030272615.1 Cryptomeria japonica | reverse complement strand
AAATTTGCTAACTCTTTTGGTCTTTTTAGCATCAGTGCTCACGTTTCAGCATGTACACCTACGTTTCAGCACAACTGTTTTCAGAATCCCGCCCTCTGCAAAAAAATTTAAAAATTTGAATTTTGAAATCTAACCACTAAGTTTTATTGCAAGTTTTTTTTTTGTGTTTCAGCGCGAGCGCATGCCTTTCAATGCAAGTGCAGGCAGTTCAGTGTGTGCAAAGGCGCTTTAGTGCAACTGTTACAGAATGACATGAGAGTTAGGTATAAATCAACAGTCTTGTTTACATTCATTTTCTATAATTTGTTTAGATTTCGGGCCTCTTCAATGCGTACGCAGGCGTTTTAGTGCCTGCACAATCGCACTAAGTGCTTCAGCGCAACTAATTGCATTTCAGCGTGTGTGCTGTTTCTACAGGCCAGTAGCTACTGATATTTTTTTTATGAGTGTTGCAGCTTCTTCGACTGTCCAAGACCTGAGAAATACAAAAACTACTAATACAATTGTTTTGCAGGTTGCCTAGGAGTTTCAACCAAACATTGTGTCTTTTTTTTTTAACTAGCACCTAGATCTAATTAGGGGGTAAATAAATCATTGTCTTTTGTGTTTGTGAAAAGCATATAGGTAGGAGAGTATGCTCTCGTCTATCTAGACGATCAGAAATCCAGACCCTCCAAGCTTTTCATGTTTTTTGCATGTTTACCCTTAGCGGGCCTGCCCTCCCGAGTTGCTCTTTGAGTCGGTGAGAGAGGAACGACCCAAGTGAGTACACCCAGACCTAGGGTTCCCAACTCACTACAATAAATAGGCCATTGATGATGAAAGAATCAATGGTTGAGGCTATATGAGAGTTCACTCTCACATTAGGTGCTTAGTAGGATCCTAGAGATCTTAATCACGCTTGCGTGACTAATACATTCTTGGTGCTTCGTGGGGCTATAGGCCTCAATTGTACTTGCGCAACTGCAAAGGGTAGCTCCTAACAAGAAGGCATATTAAACACCTTGTGCATAGTTGCCCAAAACCTTCTAGTCATTGGTGCAGGAGGTCGAACCTTCGAAGCCGCCCATATTTTTACGACCCTTAGTAGAGACACAAAGTTCGCCATGAGGAGTTTTTATGGGAATTGATGCTTGGCTGCCCAGAGAAGTGAGTGTCGTGGAGGGGAGCTAGTGAAGTCAAGCATCTAAGTGTCCACTTTGGGTAAGCGTAGCTGGGAAACTAATTGGGATCCATTGACTATTGTCCTTGTTTGCCATAGGATATGTTGTGAAGGAGCATGAGTGTCTTTTGAGTCTAGCTTATTTTTACCATTGTGTTTTCTTTACTTGACATCTCTTGCCAATTTCATCCCCTACAACCAATCAATCCTCCCTCTTTCCAAATTTCATCTTGTCATCATCAAATCTTTAATCCATTTCTATCTATCCAAGAAATTCTCCAATTCCCAACCCACTTTCATCCATTCAAGCAATCATCCTTCCTCAACCAATATTTTCTTCCAAATCATTCATCCAACTTTGGGTAGCCTTCCCCTTTCTCATTATCTATCCATTCTTCCATAATCATTTTCCTTCTAATCCAATCAAACCTCCAAAATCCCAATCAATCAAATCCATCCATCATCCTAATTCGGTTATCCAACCCTCCAATCAAATCCAATTCATCACTAAAATTCCCATCTAGGTCCTAATCCAAGGACCCATTCCAATCCAATCAAGTCCTAATCCAAGGACCCACTCCAATCCAATCAAGTCCTAGTTCAAGGACCTAATCCAATCCAATCAAATCCTAGTTCAAGGACCTAATCCAATCCAATCAAGTCCTAATCCAAGGACCATTCCAATCCAATTCAATCCAATCCAATTCAAATTCAATCCAATCCAATCTAATCAAACTAAGTCCTAATCCAAGGATCAATCCAATCAAATCAACTCTAATCCAAATCAAATCAAATCAAATCCAATCAAGATCCAATCCAAATCTAATTAAATCTAATCCATCATCATTCCAAGCCAAGTCCTAATCCTCATCTTCATTTAACATCATCTTCATAATATTTTCATCCAATCTAATCCTTCACTCTCAATATGACTACCCAAAATTTCAAAGCTCGGTATGAGAAGATGCTCATGGAAGTTCACGGACCTTCCTACCAAGTTAATCCCATAATCTCTCATCCACCTATCATACCGTCATTTATCTCACATGAACACATTACATCCAATCCTAATCTATACCATATCTCTTATCCTTCCTCTACCTTCGACAAGGGAAATCCATCTTATTACCCATCCATATCTCCATCTTATTCCCCATCCATATCTCCATATTATCCCTCATCCATATACTTCTCTGATCCAATATTTATACCTCCATCTCCCCCACCCTATCTATATCCCAATCCCCATCCTTCTACAATGCATTCATTACCTCTACTTCCCATCCAAGTCCTTTACTCCATAGTCCTCCAATCATTAATTCTAATTCCCCAATCCATAATCCTAATCCTCCATCCAATCCTAATTCTCCATCTAAACCTAATCCTCCAAAATCTGTATTATCCACGTCCTCCAAATCCATCATCCATAATCTTATCCAAGACATGCTAGCAAGGGACACAAAATCCCCACTTCGATGCAAAGAGGCCAAGTCTCCTCAAGTCCTCCATCCACCCTAATCACCTCCACCTCAAAATAGATCCCAATCCTCTGCACTTCATGATACCCCCATTTCCCCATCTACTCACATCAAAGTTTCCATATCTTCCCCCATCACACAATCCCCACAACTCCAAACATGTCAAAAGCTTGTTCCAAAGCATTATAGCATAGAATCCTCTCCATCTCATCATGCATCTACCTTTGCTCCATCTAATGATCCCATCCCCTCCACTTCCTCTCATGATTATATGATTCCTCTATCCAACCCTCTCCCTCCATCGCATGGTCCTCTTCCATCTCATGATCCAATCACCTCTCCAACTCTATCTCATGATACCATCCCTAGTTAAGATCAAAGCATCCCTTCATCTCCATTTCATGATCCCAATTCATCTAAAGATCCTAATCTTCCTTCCACATCTCATCCCCCTCAAAATGGACTTGCATCTCATTTCCGAAATAATAAGGGTCCTCAAGCTAATGCTCAAGAAATTGGTACATCCTCTATTCCTCTTAAATCCAAATTTCCTTCATACAAATCAAAATCACATTATCCCCTATCATCCACATCCATTTTGGGACCCTATATTCCAAAGCTAAATCCTCCATTCCTTCCATCCATTTTGGGTCCTCACATCGCTCCATCCACTATCCCTAAACAAGATCAACAAAGGCACATATCATTGAATGCCTCTTAACACTCCCTTCCATCATCCCACCATCCATAAAATCCTTAAGTCATTCATCCTCATGCACCCATCCCATTCCTATTGGAAGAAATTTGGATGCCTCATTTAAAAAGAATACAGCTCAAAATCCACAAAAATCAAAGGATCAACATTTCCCCTCAAAATGATATGCTCAAAATAAAAATGTGATCCGAAAGAAAGAAAAATTAAAAAAAGCCACAAAGGCCCCAAAAGAAAAAATAAAAAACTATGTGGATTCCAAAAGAAGCAGTGCATCCCAAAGTAAAATCAAAATTGGCATCCAAACTTACTAATCCAAAAGCTCCATCCATTCATAAGTCTTCCAATCCTCCATCTAACACTCCATCTTCAAACTCCATTTTGGGTCCTTATGTCCCAAAATCAACCATCCCAACTCCATCATCCCCCTCTTCTATTTTGGGTCCTCATTTCCCAAAATCCACACTTTATCCTCCATCTAAATCAAAACATTCTCCTCCACTACTCCACCACCCTTCAAGGTGTGTGCCTATGTTGATCTTCCACAAATTCTTCAAAACCCCATCCGTTATCCACCATTCATTTTTCACAATCCCATTCCGTTAGTCGAATCCTTTCCAAATCCTTATCTTCCATCCCCTATCCATTTCATCTCCCCAATTATTGTTACCAACATCTATGAGCATACCTCCAGCTATTTTGGTTCAATGAGGCACATCCTTAAGGGATACTATCCATGGAGCTATATGCTTGATTCGTCCCTTCCTTCTTCATGCATTCACTATCTTCCATATCCACCCATCCTCATCCTTATCGATCCAAACTATTCCACAAAATGAAAATGAAAAAATAAAAAAATCAAGAAAAATACAAAAAAACAAAAACAAAAAATCAGAAAAAAGTAAAGAAAAATCATTTCATCCAATGGTGAAAACCACTTCTTGTGGTTCCTTGGGTAAGTACCATGATGAAAACTTGGAAAATAAGTGTCATGTGTAATCCCCTCATCCCCTTGCACTCTACACTTGAGGGCAAGCTTCATCCATACAATCCTCCCATCCATCTACATCATATCTAAGTCCATTCTCCTTTCCTATCTTTGATCTTGACTATCCTATTCATATCCTCCATCTCATATCCCTCATTCTATGAAAATGAATCCTCCATTCCTATCTTTTGTCTTGATCATATAGAGGAAAAATAATGTATATGCATGCATGCTTTAGAGAATTCAAGCCTTAATCATATACCATCCATATCCATTTAACATTATTCGTCAAACTCATACATCTCCATCCACAATCCTCACATCCTTAATTCCACTACCTCTAATGTGGGGCATTTCACTCCTTTGCATCATAGTCCTTGCATCTCCATCATCCTACCCTCCATCCTTTGTTCCTCCATTTCCTATCCATATCCATCCACTTGATCCGTCTATCCACCAATCCACCCCATCCTATCTAATTTCTAATCCAATCCTATCTTATCCAATCATATTCTCCATCTCTTCCAATCTAATCAATAATCCCATCGTCAACCTAATCCTACTCAATCATCCATCCCCCTTTTTCATCCTATCTAATCATTTATCCTTCTTCCAATCCTATCCAATCCATCAAACTAATCTTTTCCCATTTACCTAAGCTCGCACTAACTTGTGCCTAATCCAAGCAACAATCCTCTCATCTGCAGATCTTGCACATCTAGCTTGTCTTTTGTCATCAATCAAGCAATCCATCACCTGCCCATCGGGATGTCTCCTTCCCTAGTCTGGCAGTTTATCCAAATCCTACTCTTGGTAGGAGATGTAAGTTGGTCATGTGCATATTGTTTGCATGCTTGATCTTTTCGCTTTGTTTTCATCTTATGTCCCAAGACTATACTTGTTCAGCCTTGATTATCCTATATCTTGGTATGTCTTGGCTAGTGTATAATGGGGCATAGTTTTCATGGCATGGTGTGTTTGAAGGTCTTCCTTGTACAAATCGGAAACCCTGCATTAGTGTTTATCAACACTTGCATGATTGTGTGCAAGGCATTCCTATTTGACTGAGCGCCAGTCCATGCCTTGGATCTTCATATCATCCTGGTTCTTATAATCAGTGGTGTAGACTATCCATGGCAATATCAAATCTAGGTTTTCTCTCTATACTTTCCCAACAAGAAATCCAATACATTTATCATCTCTTTGTCTCATTTCATTTACAACACTCCAACCCATCCGAGTTCCCTCTTTTATTACCTTCACCCTTTCATCATGTATTCTTCTAATCCATTTCGAGAGAACACTTGTGTTCTTCAAACCCGCATGTCCTCTCGAGGGGGCATACCACTACTTCCTTGTCATCCTTCCTCTTCATCATTCTTCCTCATCTCATGACTGGGGCATCATGCTACTATTCCTTATCCTTTTCTTCCACTATGTTTTATTCTTCTTTGATATAACATCATTTCACAAAACTATATCAAAGAGGGGCAAAATGTAGACACCTAAAATTAATATTTGATTAATTTAAGCATATTAACATAATTAATTAAGTTAATTGTGTTATCCTTATTCTTCTCAATGATTAATTAAATCTAATTTAATTAATTCTATCACTATTGTCCAATAATTAATCAAATAAATAAATTATTTCCCTATTCTTCTATAGTCCCCTCCAATAATTATTTC
The DNA here is from genome assembly GCF_030272615.1 of Cryptomeria japonica. Lineage (NCBI taxonomy): Eukaryota > Viridiplantae > Streptophyta > Pinopsida > Cupressales > Cupressaceae > Cryptomeria > Cryptomeria japonica. The sequence goes on along the minus strand of NC_081415.1, from coordinate 4,502,981 downwards.
CTCTAAACCCACTCAGTTAATTAATTTTAATTAATTAACCTAGTCATGTGATTCCTACAAATCACTTTCCTAATCCCACTCAACTTAATTAACCCTTCTAGAATCTCTCATAATCATGCTTATCATTATTCCCACAATTTTTAATTCCCACTCATGTCACATCAACATTGAGTCTCTCAAAGAAATTCAAATTTCTTTGAATCCCTCAATGCATCCTTATTTTGGAATTTTTAATTCCTCATATTTGAAATTCAAGTTTCTCCCCCCTTTTCCAAGGAATTTTATATTCCTGTTTATTTTCCCAAGGCACCCTTGATCCATGCCTTCTATCTCAAATAAATCTCAACCCTTCATCATCAAATCAATCTTGGCCCTCCATTGGCCTCCTACAATCTATAAATTGGAGCCTCTTCTCCTCACAAAATAATCATCTTCTTCATAGCATCCTCATTCTACTCCTATTCCCTTCTATCTTCTATTATCATGCCATCATAATGTCTTCATGATCCTTTATCCAATCCTCTTCTAGTTAAAATCCTCATCTATCTATCATAATCTAATCCAAATATGAATCCTTTAATCTTGTTGAGCAAAGGAGATCAATCCACATCCAAATCACTCAAAGGAGCATATCAAGTGGAGCATCATCAAGGGGCACCTTCACTTCACCAAGCTCGATCCGAAGGAGAAGGTATAAGCATTGTCTTTATGTTTTCATGTGGTTTGATTTATGTTCCATGTTTTTAATATGTTTTAGTGCTTTGTTTGCATACTAACCACCTAAATTCACCTTGCTGGTTTTTATCCTCTTCACCACTGCTTCCACATCCTCATCTTTTTATCAGTTTCTGCCCTACTCTACTTCATTTCTTGTATTAACTATATGTCGCCTTTTGTGTCATCTATCTAGTGCCTGATCAAGCACCATTTGTTAGGTGAGTTTAAGCCCCTGACATTGTAGGTTGTGATCCTCATTGCCCATGGGAAAGGGGAGCACCCTTCCCTGTTGAAAGTTTGGTTTGCCCTACAGCCTTTGCTGCTATTTCCAACATTATTTTATTTGATTTTCACCCTCTCGTACCTTTAGGTTTGATGTTGGGTTTATGGATTTTGGAGGCAGTAACCTCAAACCCCTTTGTGGTGCAGTCTCCTAACTCTTCAGCCTCAATTCCATCATCTTCTTCCCACTCGGATTCGGTTTCCTCTTTCCCAATAGCTCCCAATTGGGGTTCCAAGTTTTTCATAACTGAAAACCCATCATGCTCTATAAAGGTGTGTTCATCTTTCTGTATCACCTGAGGGGGTGATCTTAACTCTGTTTTGGCTGCCCTCTACATTTCCTGGCCCAATTGCTTTGGTCCCCTAGTGGAAGCTACTTCTCTCGATTCCCCTATAGTAATTGAAACCGAACCCTCTCCTTGTGCCACTGGTAAAACCTTCATCTGCATTTTTATCTTAGATTATAAATTTTTAGCTTCCAGTAGCAATGCTTTCAAGCCTACTGCACTACCTTCCAATTTTGCTTCTAAATAATCTTGTTCTAAGCCACTCTGATCTGGTGGCTCCAGGTATGTCTCAGAGATGGGGCCAGGAATTGTAGCAGGGGCTCCCATAATTTCATCGATCGACAACTCCCTCTGTGACCCTATAGAGTACTTGTCTTCATTTGGCCACCTTGGCATTCCTAGGTCAGTGAGAGGATCTTCGATTTGACCAATTGCACTTGGATTGATAGTGCTTCCCATAATGGTCAAATCCTTGCTTTGGGTACATGCATATGCTTTAGAGATTTGTGTTGTAAGTTCAAACTCCAGACCTACATGTTCTTTAGAGAAACATTTGGGGCATATAAACATTTGGTCCTCTATGTCAATCCTCTAAGTCCAAACCTCCCCAGCACCCAATATCCTAACTTTACTTGGCATAGCTGAGATTTGATAGACATTGACACATAATCTGACAAAGCTTCCCCAAATCCTCTCTTCCAGGATGCCATTTGCTGAGATAAAGGTTCCAAGGCTTTTTCTAATTTCTTTTAACATTTCTATGTTCCAGTATTCTGATGGAATGTTGTAGAGCCTTACCCATATTGGACTGTCAGGAAGGGTATGAGTCCTAGGGTTAAAGTTGGGCTGCCATTCAATCAAGTTGACTCCAATACCATCCAAAATGTATGGAGTATTGTTTAGGGCTTTTCATTGATCATTTTTATCTAGAAACTCAACCATGAAGTAATCATTTGGGACCAACTTGATCCTAATCCCATCACCCCATTGATCTATACACCAATTCAAAAAATTTCCTCTACCCCAATGACCCCCACCCCATTTTACAAACAATCCTTTATCCTAAATTCTATCCCTAATCTCCTTGATTTTGTCATCTGGGTATGTGTAGGATCATGGTGTGCCAAAACAGGCCCTTAAGTGGCAATGAAATTTCAGAAAATCAGAGTTATGCAACTTGACATGAAAATTTGAATAAGTTGTGAACATTATTTTTAAAGTATGTAAGAAGAGAATCTATAGAAAATTGAATGTAGTTTCTAAGCTACTAGTTGTTTTTTGAAAAAAAAAATCCTATTTGATGAAAATTTCAATGCAGTGGTACTAAAATTTCAGGAAAAAGATAAGAAGTAGATGTATGTCTGACCACCCTAATCACAATCAAATCATAATATTTTTTTATAATATTAATAATATAAGTATTAGACTCATGTCCGGTTGTGACACATATTTTTTTATAATTTTTTATAAAGTAAATAATTATTTATGAATTTATTACTACATCTTTTAAAAAATTCAGAAACTCCTATGTCTGACTACCTTAACTTGGTCAAAACCTTATGAATTTTTTTTAAAAAAAAGTTCCCTATAGTAGATGAAGCATAGGATGTGATGCATGTTTCGGATTCAAAAAATATTATACCGTTTGAAAGTTATGAATGTTTTTCAATCAGTCTATCAATGAGGACTATTGTCAGAATTCAATTAGAAAATAAATAATAATAATTTATTAAAGTCGAAATAAGACAAGCCTTATATTGTTGGAAAGTTGAGAACATCCTTAAAAAACCCTTTTTCGTTTTATCAATTTTGGCTACAAAAAAAGTCGCCAGCCACCAGTGCAAAGTCTGGAAAATTAAGGAATACTGAAAAACACGTTTTTTTCAGTTGACTTTCTAGGCTTGTCACTTCCAAGCCAAATCCTAAAGCATTCCCGAGCCAAAATTTGAAATTTGAAATTTGTAAAATAAAAATTAGATATCCATTTTTAATAAGTAAATTCACTAACTAAATTTGCACATAATTAATCTATTGTTTATTAATATATTAATTTATAAAAAAAAGGAGAAGATATTAGGGAGAGGGAGAGGGGGGAGTGTGTGTGTGTGTGTGTGAGAAAGAGAGAGAGAGAGAGAGAGAGAGAGAGAGAGAGAGAGAGAGAGAGAGAGAGAGAGGGAATGGAGAGAGATATAGAGAGATTAAGGGAGAGGGAGAGGGAGAGAGAGAGGGGGGCGGAGAGAGAGAGAGAGAGAGAGAGAGAGAGAGAGAGAGAGAGAGAGAGAGAGAGAGAGAGAGAGAGAGAGAGAGATGGGGAGGGTGAAGGGAGAGAGAGATGGGGAGAGGGAAGGGAGAAAGAGATAGAGAGATTAGGGGATAGGGAGAGAGATTATGGATCCTATGGTGTCCTAAGGGGTCATATTGTGTCCTACAACCACTTAGGACACCATATAACCCCTTAAGACACCAAATTGTGTCGTTATCAGTAATATTGTATTCTAAAGGGTCATATTGTGTCCTACGACCCATTAGGACACCATATGACCCCTTAAGACACCAAATTCTATTGTTATGGGTCATATTGTGTCCTAAGGGGTCATGGGACACCATATGACCCATGATGACAACATACGACCCCTTATGACACCATATTGGGTCGTTATGGGTCCTATGGTGTCCTAAGGGGTCATATTGTGTCCTACGACTCCTTAGGACACCATATGACCCCTTAAGACACCATATTGGGTTGTTATGGGTCCTATGGTGTCCTAAAGGGTCATATTGTGTCCTACGACCCCTTAGGACACCATATGACGCCTTAAGACACCAAATTGTGTCATTATGGGTCATGTGATGTCCTAAGGGGTTATGGGACACCATATGACCCCTAAAGACAATATATGAGCCCTTATGACACCATCTTGGGTCGCTATGAGTCATATGGTGTCCATAGGGGTCATATTGTGTCCTACGACCTCTTAGGAAACCATATGACCCCTTAAGACACCATATTGGGTCGTTATGGGTCCTATGGTGTCCTAAGGGGTCATATTGTGTCCTACAACCCCTTAGCACACCATAGGACTCCTCAAGACACCAAATTGTGTCGTTATGGGTCATATGATGTCCTAAGGGGTTATGGGACACCATATGACCCCTAAGGTCAACATATGACCCCTTATGACACCATATTGGGTCCTTATGGGTCTTATGGTGTCCTAAGGGGTCATATTGTGTCTGATGACCCCTTAAGATACCATATGACCCTGTAAAACACCATATTGGGTCATTATGGGTCCTATGGTGTCCTAAGGGGTCATATTGTGTCCTACGACCCCTTAGGACACCATATGACCCCTTAAGACACAAAATTGTATCGTTATGGGTCATATGGTGTCCTAAGGGGTCATGGGACACCATATGACCCCTAAGGATAACATACGGGTTTTCAGACAGGTTGAGACAAATTTGTGCTTTTGAGAGATTCTTAAAGTCAAATCTTACATTGTCAATCATTCAGGAGCATCTTTGTGGAGGTAAATGGGGAGTAGTAGTCGTTGGAAGTCTAAACACAAAAGAAAAATTGCAAATGACCAAATTGAAGTGTATAGAGAAAGAGATAGAGAAGGTCATAGGAGGATAAGACAAGGTATGTTAAATATTGCTAATGTTACTTCAAGTGAAGAGGAAATTGAATTTGAAAATGTTGAACGAGTTATTGAAAATGAAAATGTAGATTTTGAAAGTGATAATGAAAATGCTCAACATGACGTGAGAATGGAAAGTGAAAATTTGGGAGTTGACAATGAAGGTGTCCATAATTTTGGTGTAAATATGAAATTTTTTGACATTGGAGGTGAAAATGTAGAAAATTTTGACATAGGAGGTGAACATGTGAAAAAATTTGACATTGGAGCTGAAAATGTGGAAAACTTTGACATTGAAGGTGGACTTTCTCAACCAAGTGAACATTATGTAACACCTAATTACTTTAGAAATGAATACCCTCTCATGGATGAAAGACAAATTCAAAATCCTAGACCTTTAAGAACACAAAATGGTTACTTGAAATTGATGAGAACATTATTGCAAATCTTGAAGGCAAGAGGTCAACAAGAACCGTTCGGTTGTGGGCTACACAACTTTTCGACCAAAATTTTAGCAATAAGAAATTGACCGAGCAATTCCAACTCTTTGTTCAATTGCTAAAGATGATAAAGATGATACCATTGCCAAACAAATTGAAGATTCGTATGAACAAGAAGATGGAGAGAAATTTTATTATTGCCAAAAATCTATTTGATGCTCTCAATTCTATTAGAAAGAATACTAAAGAAAGAGATAAGAGAGCTGCTTGAAGAGTGATTACAACCTCCTTAGTAAGCCATCAATTAAGGAAGGCTCATCAAATGAGACAAACTTGTGTTGATTTGAACATAAACCATAAAACTTTGTGTAGACACCTAAAATTGTCCAGTCTAATTAAATAAATATTTTATTTATTTAATTATCTAAGCCTAATTCTTCTATTAATTAAATAAATCCTTATTTATTTAATTAATTCATTTATCCTCTTCTAGCCTTATTTCTCATTTAAATAAATACATTTATTTATTTAAATTATCCTCTTCCTAAATTAAATAAATATTTTATTTATTTAATTATCCCACTTCTACTATTAATTAAATAAATCTTTATTTATTTAATTAATTCATTAGCTTTTTCTACACATGACACATGTCATTCATCTCTTAATTCCTACACTACCTACCTCTTTCATTATTTTGGTATTTCTTTTACCTACCCTCTAATCCTAGCCGACCTCCTTTTTACACCTCTCAATCTTAACCCTCCATTTCATATTGTGTCTTCTATTTAAGGAGATGCTTCCTTCATTATCAAACCCTAATGACCCTAATCACTCATGCTAATGATCTTTCATACTACGATCCTACTTGCAACCACATTCCGTTCTTTGTTGAGCTCTTGTGTATACAAAAATCTGAGAGCAAATATATCAAGCAAGATCAATGGAGATAGGAAGAATGGAGATCAAAACCCTATTGGACATGTGATGGTATAACCTTTGTGATTTCATTTGATTTTGCATTGTCTTAGGTAATCTTCATATGTTATGGTGGATCTTTGTTGATTGTTAGGCTAGGGTTTTGTGGTTGAATCCATTTAGCCTTTCAATATTGTTATTATTGTTATCCATTTTCACCATACACATTTTGGCACGCCCGGTAGGACTCTTGTCCCTTTGCATTTAACCTTTTTGTTGCAGATTTTGCATTTTTGAAGTTGCAGATCGGACATTTTTTCGACGACATTTTAGGTATTTCCGCGTCTACGAGTGTTCGGATCGCGTCTCTGAGTTTCAGGAGTGTCTGCGGAGGCAGGAATCGCGTCTGTGTTTTCAACAAATTTTGTTTTGCAGGTCTCAGACAGGGGCGTCTGTGTTACATAATCGCGTCTGCGTTACTTTTGATTGCGTCTGTGTTCGAGACGGGTGTCTGTGTGTTTTGGCTGCGTCTGTGCATTACAGAACCGCGTCTGTGTCCTAAAGACGCGTCTGTGTCTGGTATAACTGCGTCTGTGTTTTTACTGTTTCGGAATTTCAAACTTTCTTTGATTCAGTTTTTCGGATTTTGTACTTAGGGTTTCAGATCTGGTTTATTTTTGGACTAACCCTTGCAGATCTAGCTAACCAAGTTTGTGCAGCTTGTTTTGGAAGCAAAAACATTTTTTTTATTGAAGGCCCCTTTTTCACAAAGTCTTTTTGGGTTTTTCTAAAATTTACCTAACTTGTGTGCTTGCAGGAAGGGGTGATCATTTGAAACAACCCAAACTACTAACAAATTTTTTTGTAGGGCCTTGGCTAGGGTTTTGTAATTTGTTGTGTGACTTGTTTTCATAGATTAGCAAACACTTCCATTGGTGCACTAAAATTGAACCATTGTCTTTTGTGTCTTGAGCAATAGGCTCTTTTTGTTTAATCTTTAGAGGGTCTGTCTTCTTGTGTGGTCATTAGGACTACTAGTGAGAAGAGGACGACCCAAGTGGTAGCGAGGAAAACCCACCTCATCCGAACCACTATAATCAAATGTATTCATGGTGAAAACTATGGATAACGTGTGCTGATTAGTTCATACCGACACTATGTCTCCCCATAAACCCGTTTGATCAAATTTATTTGATCAGTTGTAGGGCGTAACCCCTACCGGCTGGGAGCCTTCTGTATTTACAGAGCTGAAAGTGCCGCATGTATGGCCACACGAGCGGATGCCCTTACTAGCACCATTTTGTTTTAGAGGCCCAAATCCTTCTAGTTGTTGGGGCAGGAGGTCGGACCTCTGGTAGCGGCCCACACACATACGGTTCTTAGTAGAGATACAAAGTTTGCCATGGGGAGTTTTCATGGGGACTGATGCTTGGCTGACCCGAGAAGTGAGTGCCGAGGGTGGAGCCAGTGAGGTCAAGCATCTAAGTATCCGCTCTGAATAGCGTAGCCTCGGGGGTAAAACCCTATGTGGGATCAACAACTATTGTCTTGGCCAGCCATAAGAATTGTGCTTGACTTATGTTAAACATTCAAAACAATCAAGACCAAAGAACAAAACATTGTGTCTTTTGTGTCTTCAAGTGTATGCAAAACAATTTTACATCAAACAACACACTTTTCTTGGAGTCATTTTGGAGTCTAAACACTAGCAAACATTGAGTCCTCATCAACATTGTGTCCTCTTGTCACGAAAAATAGTCAAACAGTCAGATTTGGTCACAACAAAACAATTTCACAGATTGGAAAAATTGCACGAAGTTTACAGAAACACGTCTGTGTCTGTTTTAACCGCGTCTGAGTTGTCTAAGCGCGTTTGTGAAGGGCAGAATAGCATCTGTGTGTCTAGAAGCGTCTGTGTTGAACAGAGACACGTCTGTGTCTGGAAATCGCGTCTGTGAAGTATACAGTCGCGTCTGTGTCCAGAATTGCAAAAACTTTACAGTCCAGTAAACATAAACAAGAAAATCGCAGAAGCACGTCTGGGTTAAACATAGTAGCGTCTGTGTCCGGAAACCGCGTCTGTGCAGTATACAGTCGCGTCTGTGTTCAAAATTGCAAGAAAATTTCAGAGTCCAACAAACAAGAGAAATCAGTTTCAGAGTACTTGAGCCTCCTAGGTTTTCTCTTCAGGTTTCATCTAGCATTCAACCTGTCTCTGGGTCTCATACAGTCCATCATTGCTTCACATCTCATTTTACATTCATACTTGTCCAAACTTGAGTCAAAAGGTCACTTGCTTGTCCTCATCATACTTTGTCAACACACTACATACAACTACACTTTGCTAAGTGGTCCCTCATAAAGGTTTCTTACCTTTGGGTCTCATTTGGTTTTACTTAGGGTCAAGGTCAGCTTACCTCATCAAGAGAAACTATCCTCTCTTTGGAAGTCACACCTACTCTACTACTTACATACTTGGTCTTACACTTTGGACATTGCAAGTAAACTTCAGATTCATTTGCACTCCATACAACTCTTGGTCTTCCATACTCTTTCCATTTTTCATCTAGTCTTACACATCTTGGTCAAACACCTAGTTCATGGTTGAAACCCGTCTTCAAAAATCTAGGAGAAAAGCTAAAGAAGCTCAAGAGTCCACCAACATGAGTTCTTATGAGTATGACAATGATTTATTTTTCAATCCTGAGCACACTACATTACCTAACATGGAGGTTTATAGAAACAATCCAAATGTTGAGAACACAGACACTACAAACAACAATGCTACACACAATGACAATGTGGACAACTTTTCAATACAATCAGCAGATATAGAAGAATCCATAATGAATCCTCATTTCAATAGATTGGTTGAAGAGATAATGAAGAGGGATAGACAATACTTCTTACACATGATGGCACAAAGTGGAGCTAAAATACCTCATGACTTTGACATGTCTCAACTTATGGAAAATCGACCCTCGCAACAAACTCACTCCAACATGGATCAAAGGAGACCCAATAGTGGAGGAAATAGAGGACTGCATATGGTACCTGAATCACCATCAGCTTTGCTTCAAAAACCAGAGGTCTCACATACACAAGCTCAAACATATGATACTTACCTTCGAAGACCATTATGGAAGCCTTATGCAGAAAGATATGCTCAATCACATGCTCCAGCTATGGATCAATCAAAACAAGTGGATACTCAAAGGCATCCTCAAAATTTGGACATAAGGAAACCTCATGTCAAATTTGGGGGCAACACAATGGAAAATGAAATGCCTATTGAATATGGTATATATGCACAAAATAGATATGGGGTTCCTCAACATGAAGCTATGCCAAGTGCTCCCTATATGCCGCATCAATATAGACCTCCATATGGACATGTCTACGATCAGTATCATCCATACATGCAACAAGCTCCTCCTCAAATTGGCGTCCCAAACATGGGGTATGCTGCAAGAAATAGATCTCCTCCCAAGAGCAATTTGGAGCAACAAATAAGAGATTTACAAAAGAAAATGGAGGACATGAGTACACCAAAACCAACATACACTATGAGAGATATATGTCCTTATCCATTTGATAAGAGCATCCCAATGCCTCCATTTCCTGCACACTTTGTGACACCAAAAGTTGACAAGTATAGAGGAAAAGGAGACCCCAAGGCACACATACGACAATTTTTCACAGCCCGCATTGAGGTAGCGGTAGAAGAAACATATTTGATGAGGTTGTTCCCGCAGAGCTTAGGCGATCAAGCTATGGAATGGTTTTCTCAATTACCTCCCGGTATTAAGTCATGGGGCGACTTAGCAGAGGCATTCATTCAGCATTTCTCCTACAATATAGAAACAAATATCTCAGTCACTACTCTATGCAATACTAAGCAAAAAGAGGGAGAATCTTTTGCATCATTTTTACAAAGATGGAGAAATCTAGCTAGCAGATGCTCTTGCGAAATCCCACAAAAACAAATGGTAGAAATGTTCACTCAAAATGTTAACAAGGACATTGGCTATAATCTAAGGAAAGCTTGTTTGGCCACCTTCAAGGATGTTATTGAAAAGGGCTTAGCAACAGAAAAGGTCCTAATTGAACAAGGAGTCATCAAGCTATTCAAGGAAAACAAAGATGACTTTAAAGGAAAAGACAAGCCAAGATTTTGGAATAAAAACAAGAACACAGTCAACGATGGCGTTGTTGATGCCAACACAGTGCGACCCAAATTCATCTTTTCGGGATCAAGTTCTACAAACAATCAAGTGAATACTCAAACAACTTCTAGACCACGAAGGAAGTACACCCCATTGGGAGAACCACTTGAATCAGTCTTCAAAAAGCTAGTGGCAAACAAAGTGATCACAGTTCCAGATTTTCCTCCATATGAACCAAAGGTCAAACCAAATTGGTGGAATGATGATGAGTATTGTGAGTTTCATAAGAGCAAGGGTCATAAGACAGGAAATTGCCATCGACTGAAGAATATCGTACAAGATCTCATTGATAGAGGTGACATTGAGATTGAGGGACATTCGTCTAATCAAGAACATGAGATGTTTAAGGAACCATTCCCAAAGCATGACAAAGGAAAAGCCCAAGTCACAGATGATCAGGCCAACTATACTAGAGCACCTTACAAGTATGACTCAACTATCAACCACATCTCGATGGACAATCATATCTCTACTATTACTATCAAGAACAAAAATCCTGAGAATCCTCCTCAGAGACCCAAGATTGTTCTAAGAGGTGTCGGATCTTCGTCCGAGTCTACCTCTGAATGTCATGTAACAACTCGTCGAGGTAAAATTACTTTGCCAGGTGCCTCCACTAAAAACACCTCTTCTTCATCTACTAAACCTGAGTATGACCTTGTAGAACAGTTAGGGAAGACACCCACGCTCATCTCCATCCTTGAGCTCTTACGCATATCCCCTGCTCATAAGGCTATTCTTGACAAAATCTTGCGAGACACCGCCGTTCCTACTGATCTGAACGTGGACCAGTTTCAAGCCATGGTGGGATACCTATCCATTCCACATTCCCTTACATTCACAAAAGCTGATGACGCCTCCATAAGTCAGCCACATAATGCACCATTACATATTGAAGCCTTCATACACAAGCATCGAATAAAGCGAGTCCTGATAGATGGAGGAGCTGGTCTAAACATTTGTACATTGAGCACCATTAAACAATTGGGATATTCCGATAAAGCTGTGAATTCAAAAAATCAAATTACCATCAAGGCATATGATGATGAAGAACGCTCATCCAAGGGCATGGTCACCTTACCTCTAAGAATTGGGCCAGTTACAAAGGATGTGGTTTGTCAGGTCCTGGATTTAGATCTCACTTATAATATATTGCTAGGATGTCCTTGGATTCATGAAATGAGGGCAGTCCCATCGACATATCACCAATGCATTAAGTTCCCTCATAATGGAGTCGAGGTAACAGTTAACGGTGATCCTAATCCGTTCATATATTGCAATAACCTGAGATCACATACGGAGACCATCATTCCCAGCAATCGTGAAGCTGTTCCTTCTTCGGCATACATTGACCCTGAGTCATTAAAACCTTCGACATCAAAACAAAGTGAACTTAAAAGCAGATTTCAGGACAAAGGCATGGGAGAATACACTTTAAATCAGACCATGTATTTACGACAAGTCATGAGCTCTCCAAAAGAATTTGGAAGGCCACATCCTAACAAGCAAACATTCATCATGATGCTCAAATGGGATCCTACTACCTTTCAAAGATGGGGCGAACTGGAAGAGGAAGATTTATATAAAATGCTCTATAAAGACATTGAAGATGACACACATGATCAGATCAATATACCTTGTGAGAAATATGGCAAAGGCTTCAAGATTCTACAAAAATTTGGGTATGATGGAAAAAGCCCTCTTGGGCTACGCAAAGAAGGTGCCATGGAACCCCTACAACCTGAATTGACTATAAGAAGGGAACGCTCAAAGGGACTTGGTTTTCTGACTTCCAAGATCCACACAAAAAGGACAGAAGAGGCATCACAAATCAAAGTTGTCAAAGTTCAACAAGAAGATTGCTATTCCACAGATTCCAACAAATGGGAATGGGGTTCAGACAAATCCTCCAGTGACTATGAGCTCACCGAGACATTCAGAGAGCCAGATGAACCCACAGAAGAAGAGGAGTTTTATAACAAATTCAGAGTTGGTCAAGAAACAACCCATAAGGATTCTGCATAGTCTTCGTCTCAAGGTTCTAGGTCGAAATCACATAGGATGAGGACACCTGTCCCGGAAGGCGCTACTAGTAACGACAATTTGGATTCGCTTGCGATTGAAACTGATGAGGAGAGTGCCATCGATGACCTCGACGATTGCCTCGATATACCCGAATATAACCACATCTTCACTCTTAGCCCTGCAAACTCTAAAAACATTAAAGGCCTTCCCCTTGTTCATCCCCAACTCATTGACCGGGATTATGAAGGACCAGCACAATTTGACACATTTCAGAATGACAAAGCTATTATTGACTATCTTGGCATACGAGATGATCTTCCCCCTGGGGACCACAAAGCAGGATACACCATAGAACTCAACAACATGTCATATTTTGGTGAGGGTGTAGGACCTTCCATTCGCAAAAATGTGAAAATAAGAACAAATCAAGGGTCTTATGGCGAAAACCACACTGTGGCGCTATCTGACCCCAAAAAAGTAAAAAGAAAGGACGTATCTGAGGGCGAAAACCTCTCTGAGGCACCCGAAGATGGAAGGCTCGACATTCTCCCATCATCATATGAGGAAAAGTCATCCATGTTGGTAGAGGAGACTATCAAAACAAACATTGGTACAGAAGAGGTTCCACACAACATATTCCTGGCTCAATTATTAACAGAGTCCGAAAGATCAAAATTCATAAGCTTCTTCAAAGAATGACAAATCAACTTTGCATGGTCATATGATGATATGCCTGGACTGGATCCAGATTTGGTAATGCATCATTTGACAGTCAAACCGGGGGCAAGGCCAGTGAAACAGAAATTAAGGAAGATGCATCCACAAGTGGCATTACTAGTCAAAGCAGAGCTGGAGAAATTATTGGATGTCGGATTCATACGCCCAATTGATTATCCCGAATGGATCTCCAATTTAGTACCTGTCAGTAAACCAGATCGCAGCATCAAAATATGTACAGATTTCAGAGACATCAACAAAGCTTGTCTAAAGGATGACTTCCCATTACCAAACATTGACTTGATTGTTGATCTCACAGCAGGTCATGAAATGCTATCATTAATGGATGGATTCTCTGGCTATAATCAGATAAGAATTGCACTCGAGGATCAACATAAAACATCATTCACTTGTCCCTAGGGAACTTTCTGTTGGAATGTCATGCCCTTTGGGCTGAAAATGCAGGTGCTACATATCAAAGAGCTATGACTACTATTTTTCATGATCTCATGCATGTAACTGTGGAATATTATGTTGACGATCTCTTGGTCAAATCAATAGACAGAAATACACATTTGGACATACTTTCAGTTGCCTTTGATCGATTGGAAAAGTACAAGGTAAGATTAAACCCCAAGAAATGTGTCTTTGGAGTAACCTCCGGGAAACTCCTAGGATTCATCGTATACAAAAGAGGAATTGAAGCGGATCCAGCAAAAGTCAAAGCTATCTTGGAAATGCAACCACCAAGAAATATCAGTCAACTTCGATCCTTACAAGGCAGACTCCAGTCCATCCGAAGATTCATAGCACAACTGGCGGATAAGTGCAATCCTTTTCAGCACCTGCTACATAAAAACATCAAATTCAAATGGGATGACAACTGTGAACAGGCTTTCTAGATGCTCAAAGATTATCTTCTAAATCCACCAGTTCTGATGCCACCAGTTCCAGATCAACCACTGTTATTATACATTTCAGCTACTCCAACAGCACTGGGGGCACTCTTAGCGCAACAGATTGCTGACGGCAAGGAAAAAGCAGTATACTATATTAGTCGCACATTGGTGGGATATGAGCTAAACTACACACCAATCGAGCGTGCATGTCTCGCTGTGGTCTTTGCTTCACAGAAATTACGACATTATATGCTCACTCACAAGACTAAGTTGATTGCAAGAATTGATCCATTAAAATACCTTCTCAACAAAGCTACACTTACTGGGCGACTGGCCAAGTGGGTAATGATCCTGAGTGAATTCGACATCGAGTATGTGGACAGAAAAGCAATAAAAGGACAAGCAATCGCAGATCAATTAGCAAATGCTCCCATGATAGATGATGTTCCTTTAAATTCAGAATTTCCAGATGAATCCATTTTAACAGTGTCACGTGCAAAGCCATGGCAATTATACTTTGATGGTTCATACACACAGCATGGGGCAGGAGCTGGTATTCTCTTTATAACTCCTCAAGGTGATTCTATACCAAAATCATACCGCTTATCATTTCCTTGCACCAACAATATAGCGGAATATGAGGCATTAACAACAGGATTACGAATTGCAGTTCAATGGAAGATCCAGGAACTTCGTGTTTTTGGAGACTCCCAACTTGTTATCCATCAAGCAACTGATGATTACCAAACAAAAGATGAAAAATTACTACCTTATAAACAAATGGTGGATGATCTGAAACAACACTTTACAAAGATAGATTTTGAGCAGATACCAAGAGAGCAGAATCGTGCTACAGATGCCATGGCTACAATTGCTTCACTAATTGACCTGCCTCAAAATGAAACCTGCTATGAGTTCCTGGTAGAAAACCTGTTGGTTCCGTCATATGAGATCACTCCTACTGAAATGATATGTGTTGTTGGTCCCGAATCCTAGTTATATGGTTCCATATTCACATATCTTCGCGACAATACCTTACCTCCTAATATATCAAACAACCAACGCCGCACTTTCATTCGCCAATCCTCTCAATATGTCATTCTAGCTGATATCCTATACCAACGAGGTCTAGATGGCGCTCTTCTTAGATGTCTAGAAAGCGACGAAGCTCAGATTGCGTTACGTGAAGTGCATGAAGGGATATGTGGTCCACATGCTAGTGGTCCTACCTTGGCCAAGAAACTCATCAGGACTGGATATTACTGGCCCAATATGGAAAAAGACTCATATCAGTTTGTCAAGAAATGTAAGCAATGTCAAATTCATGGAGACCTCATACATGCACCGGCACAAGAACTACAACCACTTGCGTCTCCTTGGCCCTTTTGTCAGTGGGGACTCGATCTCATAGGCAAGATTCACCCTCCTTCTAATGGTCATAAATTCATTATCACAGCCACAGATTATTTTACAAAATGGATTGAAGCCGTGCCTCTCACACAAGTCATTGGAAAACAAATTGCTACTTTCATCCTGAACTACATCATTTGCCGATATGGTATTCCCAATTCCATTATCACTGATAACGGCCGTCCCTTCAAAAATCAGGATGTTCGTGAACTCTGTGAGCGCTTCCATATCTCCCATCGTTTCTCCACACTATATTACCCCCAAGGTAATGGCCAAGCTGAGGCGTCTAATAAAACAATTCTTAAAATCCTCAAAAAGACAATCGACGACGCTGGCCGTAACTGGCATATCCAACTCAATCCTGCACTTTGGGCCTACCGCACAAGTGTCCGCACACCTACAGGAGCTACACCCTACTCACTTGTCTACGGCGCTGAAGCCATCTTGCCTATTGAGGTCGAGTTACCTTCTTTACGGGTCTCTTTGCGAAACATCATCAACGATGAAGATTACAGGGTCTCTCGCTTACAAGAACTAGAACTGCTGGATGAACAGAGACAAACTGCTTTTAATCATCTTAAGGCTTACCAACAGCAAATGAGTTGCAGCTACAATCACAAAGTCAAGCCTCGCACATTTGAGGTAGGTGACTTAGTTCTCAGAGAAAACCCCAAGAATCAGCAAGACAGAGATAAGAAGGGCAAGTTCGAACCAAATTGGCTTGGTCCTTACGTCATTACAGCATCATATGGATCTGGTGCATATCAGCTCTCAACTACAGAAGGTGAACCTTTGGAGGATCCTATCAACAACATGCACCTTCGCAGGTTCTACACATAGCTCATCAGAGTATCCTAATTTCAAAAATACAAAAAAATTATAAAACAAAAAAAATCGTTACTTGGTGAAAACCTGGCAAACAGGCGCCTTGTGACACAAAAAAAAAAAATTGAAAAATCGAAAAAAGTAAAGAGAAATAATTTCATCCAACGGTGAAAACCACTTCGGTGGCGCCCTGGGCAAGTACCATGGTGAAAACTGGGTCACCAGCGCCATGCGTAGAGACTTTGCTCCTCTCTCCTTTAGGATTCTCTTTCATCCTTCACTTTGCACACACTCACAACCTATTCATCCATAATAAACTTACCCATTCCCATCATGGCTTGTTATTGATCTACCTAAGATTGGTTAGCCATCCATAATAAACCTCCCTTTCCATCAATAATAAATCAGATCCTATCTGTGGCTAAGGCAATTCCTACGTCTAGTGATGGGTGTGGAACTGAGGACATCACATGTTTCGAGGAGTACAGTTTCTTCCAGCTTCCTTCAGTCTATTCGCGCACAATCCGCAATAAAGCAACATTTGCATCATAGATCCGCAATAAAGTTTCATCTTCTTCGCAATAAAGTATCAGTTTCATGGATTCAGTCAGTTTCAGATGAGACACAACAGCAACAATGGGCTTCAACAAATCAAATCTTTCAACAGACTCAGACAACATTATGGTTCAGTGTTAATCTATCCCTTTTGTGAAAGTGAACATTGTGACCACAATCAAACACGACTTATACAAGTGACAAGAGACACTAAACTTGAGGACTACAGTGGATGTTGGTGTTGAGTCTTGGTTTTCTTTTGATTTCATCTTTTTTTGGTGACATGTCTTTTAGCTTTTCCGGGATGTCTCTGACTAGAGATTCTATCTCCAGGATGTCTTTGACTAGAAAGGCGAGGATGGGGTATCATCACCTATTTGCATTTGCTGTCTATGGATGGTCTCTTAGTAATGCTATGACTTGTCCAAGCATATGAGGACATTGTGAGTCTAGTGTGAACTGGGGCATTCCTTGTTTGTGACTATCTTATCTCCATGCAAACAGGTACAATGACTTTCTGGGTCGAACATATGCCTCGATTGTCATAACCTAATTGCCATAATAAAGCTCAATGATGATAACGCACAAGAAGCTCTTTCACTTTCATATCTTCTGTCTTTCATCCCCCCTTTCTTGATTGACTTCCAACATCCTTCTCGAGTCCGCGCAGCCCGCTATCACATGACTGAGTATAATGACACACCAAAAACATTTGCATTTCATGTAGTTGCACCTACATTACCACATATATGCATCTCATACATACATATAGATATCACAATTGCATCACATCCTGCACACAACACCTATTAGCACATCTTACATTTTTTACGTTTGCATTATCATATTCATCTGCATTACATACATTCACATTTGCATTAGCATAACATATAGAATCATAAAAGAATAAAAATATTGCATTGCATCATGTACATATTTGCATCCATATCATAAGCATCACATAAGAACATCTCATCACATAGGTACACATGCATATAGCTGCCGCAAAAATGAATCATCTCTCATATATATAATAAAAAATGTCATGATACAATGATGTCAAAAAATCATATGGCTACAATCACCCGCAGGTGTCTACAATACAAAAAATGGTACAAATACTGATACAAGGGAGCCCTCTATGGCTATGATGAACTCCCTCCCTCGGAGCCGCCTGGCCTCGACAGAGTCTGAGCTCTAGAAGGACCTGTTCCAGGATCACCTTGCCTATCTGGTGGTGGTGGAGGACCCATGACCCCACCACTAGATGCCTGTCTCCTCCGGCTCCCTCCCGTAGCCATCGCTGTCCGCGATGGTCTATGGAAGCTCCTCGCCCGCTGATCTGCTGGCACGACACCATAATACAGGTCCCTCCAGTAGGCGATCTCCTCTCCGGCTTGCAACACATATGCGTAGCCTGCTCCTGTGTCCTTCACCGCCTGCCTCCCTGCCCTCAGCGCTGTCTCAGCCTCAGTGTAGCGCTGAATCGCCTGATCCCTCTCCCGCTCAGTATCCCTGAGCCGGGTCCTAAGCCGATCCCTCTCCCTCTCCAGATCCTGAATCTCATCTGCCTGGCCCTGGCAGATCTCCCTCAGATCCAGCAGCTCAGCCTCCACTAGGTCAACCCCCTCTGCCTCTGCCTCTGCCCGTGGCTCTCCCTCTGCGGGTGCCTGCCCCTGTACCTGTCCCTGTACCTGTACTGGTGCCTGAATGGGTACCTGTCTCGGTACATGCCTAGGTCCCTGTACCTGTCTCTGTCCCTGTGCCTGTACTGGCACCTGTCCCTGCACCTATCCCTGTCTCTGTCCCTGTGCTCTAGGACCCTGTGCTGCTAGTACCTGCAGGGGCACTCCACCGCGACCCCTCACCACCTGGGCCTATCCCTCTTGTCCACCCTCTCTCTGAGGTGCCACCCTCCTCTCCCCAACTACTCCCCTCCGTCGCCGTCGGCCTCTACCCCCATCACCCCCACCATCATCATCGTCATCTCTTCCTCCATCTCCATCCAGTAGCTCCCCTGGATCTGTCAGTCGAGGGAATGGATGCTCTACCCAGTAAGCTGTATACTCTGCATCCATACCTACATCCTCAATCTTAGGCCACATGTCCCAGGGAAGGGGTATCATCTCTGCCAGCTGTGTGACTGCCTGATCATATGATAATAATGGCCCGAACTGCGCCTGATCCCTCACTGTGCGGGCATACATACCCGAGCCTCGTGGCATCCGCTGGATCCTGCCAAATTGTCTGCCAACCCTATCCACTAGCTGTCTCTCCAATATATAGGGCGTCCGCCCAATCAAATATCTGCTCCTGAAGGTATAAGGCAGCTCCACTGCGTCATCCTCCCACTCCTCGCACCCCAGGTATGGCCTCCAGATGACTACATCAATCATAAAGATGCGCAAAGCTCCGCCCCTGACCTTTGCCCCTAAAGTGTATCGGCCGTGTGATAGGCAGATGCTTGTATGCCCACACCTGTAGCAGTGTCACTCCACAACCCAGTCCCACTGATCCATGGTAGACGAACTGGTGAAGCTCATAATATAGATGTGCCAAGACACATGGACCCCATGCATACCTGGTGTGCTCAGTCACCAATATCTCCAGTGCTCCTCCCCAGCCCACTGCCAACCCCCGTGTCACCCTGTCCGGACATAGGAACCCACTGATGGCTCCTCCGATCACAGCTAGCAAGGCTAACCCTGTCGCAGTCATGGTATCCCATGCCACGTGCCCTGCTCTCATCTCTAGCCCGAGATCCTGGAACACCCGTCTCAAAGCCTCCCTGTCTCCGTCACGATCGTAGGGGATCAACTCTCCATCGATCGGTATATGCAATATCCTGTAGACATCCTCAAGGGTGACTATCATCTCACCCATCGGCAAATGAAATGTGCATGTCTCGGAGTGCCATCTCTCCACCAGCGCAGTCAGCAAACCCATGTTTGCCCGAAACTCAGGCACATATGATACGTGTCTCAATCCCATCTCCTCAATGGCAGCTCTATCCTGAAATGACAACTTTGGTCGCAACCTTTGTGTGGACGGGAATCTCTCCCGTGACTCTAGCATAGGTAGATACTCCTGCAGTCAAACAATCAATCATGTCAGTTATCGTGGCATTCACTATTCATCACAAAATGCTACTTGCTATCTAAATGCATATGGTTATCTATCCTAGTGACACTCACTGTTCATCACAAAGTGTTGCTATCTATCCTAGTAGTGCTCCCTGTTCATCACAAAGTACTACGTGTGTGACATTCCTTGTTCATCACAAAGTGTTACTCACATTTAGCACTCCCTGTTCATCACAAAGTGCTGCTCATCCTTTGGGTACTCCCTGTTCATCACAAAGTACTCTATCTTGGTGCTCCCTGTTCATCACAAAGTGCCTTGATCTATCCTAGTCTTCCTAGAGGACCTACTTGAGTGTATCCTCTCAGCAGCTCATCCAATCGACAGCATATGTTCATCAGAGAACTACCGATTTGACCTAGAAGACTAAAAACTTGCATTTTTTGACATATACGCGCTTTAAACTCACAAACGCGCCTGAAGACTGCATAGGCGCGCCTGAACAACATAGACGCGCCTGTTTGACATAAACGTGCCTAAATTTGTCACAGACGTGACTTTGGAACATAAACGCCCCTACAGGACATAAACGCGCCCGCATCAAGCAAAAACGCGATTCCAAACGCAAACGCGCCTGGCATCGACACAGACGCGCCTGGCGGACACAGACGCGCCTGGCACCGACACAGACGCGGTTGCACATTTTTGCACTTTTTTGTGCCCTATTCCTAAGCGCATTTATTGCTAAACTACCATGCATTAATGACAAAATTGAAATGCGTCAAAGTACGAGGAGGTTTGGTGGTACTTACCGGCTCTCCTGCCTCTGCTGGCCTCTGAAATCGGCGAACGCGGTCGAATCTGTGAACCAAAGCCATCGCTGCTGACTGCTCCTGCTCTTTTTTCGCTCTGCACTGTGATCTCGTGAGGGTGTAGATGACAATGAGGATGTATTTTTCCCGTGGTCTATCTTATAGCCTACCCTAGCCCTCGCATTCATTTTCCCGAGCCAGTCTTCTTCATCCCGTGACTCTATCACTTTATCTGGTCTGGCCATTCTAGCCTTTCTTTCTTATCGAGAGATTGTCTGCAATCTTTTCAGACTTTTTCATCCAATCTCTCGAGGGGGCATATCATTCCCATGCTGGGGCAACTCTGTATCAGTTCATCTTATCTTCTTTGAAACAACGCGACAAGCCGCATTGTCTCAAAGAGGGGCAAAATGTAGACACCTAAAATTGTCCAGTCTAATTCATTTATTTAATTAATTCATTAGCTTTTTCTACACATGACACATGTCATTCATCTCTTAATTCCTACACTACCTACCTCTTTCATTATTTTGGTATTTCTTTTACCTACCCTCTAATCCTAGCTGACCTCCTTTTTACACCTCTCAATCTTAACCCTCCGTTTCATATTGTGTCTTCTATTTAAGGAGATGCTTCCTTCATTATCAAACCCTAATGACCCTAATCACTCATGCTAATGATCTTTCATACTACGATCCTACTTGCAACCACATTCTGTTCTTTGTTGAGCTCTTGTGTATACAAAAATCTGAGAGCAAATATATCAAGCAAGATCAATGGAGATAGGAAGAATGGAGATCAAAACCCTATTGGACATGTGATGGTATAACCTTTGTGATTTCATTTGATTTTGCATTGTCTTAGGTAGTCTTCATATGTTATGGTGGATCTTTGTTGATTTTTAGACTAGGGTTTTGTGGTTGAATCCATTTAGCCTTTCAATATTGTTATTATTGTTATCCATTTTCACCATACACACTTTGGATAGAGCACTTTCATGTAGACGAAGACTTGATGATCCACTTAAACATGATACATTGGCTTTTGGTAGGAGGCTTCCACGTGTTGATATAAAGTTGACTGATAATGTGAAGGAAGAGAGTCAACAATTTTGGCACTCTAATTCTAGAGTGTCACCCAATGTAAAGGACATTTTGAAATTAAGAATTGGCAATTGAGACTGCACACCGCATCCCAAACATTTCTTGGAATCAAGCCAAACAATGTTGTATAAATTTTTTTGTGAAGTACATCCAACTTTGAAAATATCACAAAGGGCCTTTGAATCTTTGAAGCCATTTTATTGTGTTCCTCTTAATATTCATAATACTTGTCGTTGCAAGTACCATGTGGAGTTTTCAATGTACCATGAACTTTTATGCCATATTCGTTGTATGATGCATACTAATGAGATGTTGCAAGATTTTGGTGCAATGCTATTTCCAAGATCATCAAGAGACTTGCAAGATCTATTTTTATGCCCTAGAGATGATGGCTGCTATTTTTATAGAAATGATTGTTTGAATGAGAAGTGCTCAGAATGTGGTGGGTTGTAAAAGTTTGTTTCATGTTTTCATGAGGGCAGAAAACACGAGTTTGGAAAGAATTATGTTGAGAAAAAAAGATATGAGACAGTGAAATATACTTTGAAGAGTGGAGGTGAAGGTTCTAGATGCGAATTAGTTTCAAGAGAAGTGAGTGTTGCTGATTTTATTTTGGATTTTAAGGAAAATATTTTCTACAAGTATGCAAGGCAAACCCATAGGTCTCAGTGGTTGGATCAACAGTTCAGGATGTGTAAGAACTCTTTCCCGATTGGCACTATTATATCAGTGGTTGATTTTGTAGAGAACTATACATTGCAACCACAGAATGAGGTACAGTTTCAGTACTACAATTCAATCCAAATTGTTATTTTTGTTCACATTACATATAGACATGCTCTTGATAGTACAAAAGAGGACAGGAAGATAATCAGGGAGTATCATTTTTATATGAGTGATGATATATCACACTCCTCCGAGTATGTGCAACATTCTTTCAAGAATTTTTTTGAGTTCTTGCATGAGAAAGATATTGCAATTGATCGACATATCATATGGTCAGATAACTGTATGGGTCAATTCAAGAATGCCTATATGTTTTATTGGTTGAGTAGAATGCATGTAGAGAGGTGTATACCTCATATTTGGTGTTTTTTTGAGGTAGGCCATGAGAAGGGGGAGCATGATGGAGCAGGCGCATGTTTGAAGAGAGCTCTAGTTAAGGAGCAATTGAGGATTTCAAGTGCAAATTTCTCTGATGCACGTTCTATTGTTGATTGGTGTAGTTTAGCATTGTCACATGGAGGTACTCTTGATTCAACAGTGACCAGATTCTTTTAGTTGGTTGAGGAGAGCATAGTGGGATACAGATTGGATTGTCAACCAATTAAAAGATTCTTCAAAGATGCATTCATTTCTCAGCTCAGATGCAAGTACATGGACCATTTGGACATGAGCATTGGCTTGTTTCTGTCAGAGTTGTGTTCGATGTGATTGGGATCAGTGTGATTCAAGTGAGTGGATTGATACGTGGGTTACCCAATATCTATCTCGTTTATCTCAAACAATATCCTTGTCAAATGATGACATGGAAAGTTCACTTGAGTATGACCGTCTATCAGATCTTGTATAGCCAGGACATGTTTTTGTAGTTGTTGCACCGCAAGGGAATGAAGAGAGATCAGAATATTGGTTGGAATGATGTGTATAGGGAAAATAGAAGCTAACACAACCAGTGACAGATGATGACGGGTTCACATATCCTACAGGTTTAGTTGTTGTTGTGGGAACTTGGTTGCAAACATACATGACTAGAAAGAATGGCATACCTGCATTTGAAGACTATGAGAGATACAAAACCATTCTAATGTATTCACACCTTATTATAGCTACAAATTTCAAGTTGTTGAAGAATCAAGCAAAACTGAAGACCAAAGAGCTATAGATAGTGACTACTACTGATCATGAAGCAATACTGAATACTCTTAAGCAAAGAGATGACCCTTCAGGCATACTTGAGTAGTAGGTCTTTAATGGTGCCTTATTTTTTTTATCATGTATTTTATTTTAAACAATGATCATTAAACCTTAATGTTCATGTTTGTTACGTTTATATTAAGGATGTGTTCAAAATGTGGGTCTATTGATGAACGTTTTTTTTTGGCAACACAATTTTTGCATGCACATAGCAGGTACACTCGATATAATTGGAAGGGATGTATTTTTGCAACATGACTTATTATCATGCATTTGATGGGGTTTATAATTTTTGTTATTAGACAACACTATTTGACAATTTTTGATGATATAATTATCGCAAAACCTTTATGCTCATGCAGATATTTTTTGATGATATACAACAATATCGCATTATGATTTTTGCATCAACATAGTGGGTTCTCTTGATATAATTCGAAGGGACATATTTTTATGGTATATAATCCCACCTTTTCATTTATTATAATGCATTTAATTTGAAGTGATTATATTAAAGCCTTTATGTTCATCCATGCATTTTATGTGTAGACTAACAATTCTTATAAATATAGGTTCATGCTAGATCATTTGCCGTTGACTAGTTTACTCTTGGTGATGGTACATATTCCTTTGTGCATTAATGAGATTAAATTTTGTGCATAAATACTAAGTCAAGTGAATGTATTTCTATTTATAAATGACCATATCTACCATTGTCTTCAACTATGCAGAGAAATGTAGTGAGAAGGGCTTTGATCAACATGCGTCTTTCTTCAAAGTTATCCTTGTATACTTTGCAGAGAAACTGGTAAGTTTTGTAATTATACAATCTTGTACGTCTTAAAAATGTTTCAAATGATCTATTTATAATTTGACAAAATAATTTGTATTAAGTGTTATAATTTGTTTCTTTTAGCACATTCATTCCGCATAAAAAGGTTGCTTATTTTGGTCTTCATTTATATGCAGGCATTGCTGTATAGAATCTTTTCTCTTAGGACATGAGGATGTCTGATACAAATGAAGTGGGATGTTGTATTTGTATATGGATTTGAATTGATGTAACTTTGTTATGATGATATACAATGTCCATGAGCAAATTGGTTTAGTTATATTGATGATATATAATGTATCTGTACATGAGTACATTGGTGTAGTTGTATTGATAATGAAAAAAAATCATGTTTGCATATCCCTTCATGGATGTCACATGAAAGTGTAATGGTAATTATGTGTATAAAATACATGGAAATATTGATCATCATTATGTGTCTATAGTGTAATGCTTGTTTATCTATATTTTTCATTGAATAAGATTGATGATTTTTTTGCCAACTTTGCAAAAAAAGTTGCCCTAATAAAATCGAAGGGAAACTTGAAAAAGAAAGATAGGATTTTGTAGGGACCCCTCTCATGGACCCATAGGTTCAAACAAATAATTTGCAGATGCCACAGATTTTGAGTTAGGGCCCGTCAAAGTTTGACATTTTTTAGCACTTAAGGTGCTCAAGGGACGACGTCGATAGGGTATGACCCCCATTGTTTGACCAAGTGGGGGGGAAAAATAGGAGCATGCATAGGGTAATAATGCCTAACCAAACATGTCTTAGCTAACGGTTCATTATCATGATGAGCAGAACGAGAAATTGGCCACGCGACAACATTCGATTGAATGAGACTGATGATTTTTTCGCCAACTGAAAAAATGCTGCCCTAATAAAACCATAGGAAAACTTGGAAAACCGAGATAGGATTTTGTAGGGACCCCTCTTGTGGAACCGTAGGTTCAAATGGATCATTCATAGGTACCACATATTTTGAGTTAGGGCCTGTCAAAGTTTGACAATTTTTAGCACTTAGGGTGCTCAAGGGACGACATCGATAGGGTATGACCCCGAGAGTTCGACCGAGTGGGGGGGAAAATAGGAGCATGCATAAGGTAATAATGCTTAACTAGACATAGTAGAGCCCGTGGTTCATTATCACGACGAGCAGAATGAGAAATTGGCCACGCGACAACATTCAATTGAATGAGACTGACAATTTTTTCGCTAACCGAAAAAATGCTGCCCTAGTAAAACTGTAGGGAAACTTAAAAAACCGAGATAGGATTTTGTAGGGACTCATCTCATGGACCCATAGGTTCAAATAGATCATTTGCAGGTGCCACATATTCTGAGTTAGGACCCGTCAAAGTTTGACAATTTTTAGCACTTAGGGTGCTCAAGGGACGACGCTGATAGGGTATGACCCTGAGCATTCGACCAAGTTGGGGGGGGTGGAAATAGGAGCATGCATAGGGTAATGATGCCTAATTAGACATGTCTGAGCTGATGGTTCATTATCACGATGAGCAGAATGAGAAATTGGCCATGCGACAACATTCGATTGAATGAGACTGACAATTTTTTTGCCAACCGAAAAATGCTTCCCTAATAAAACCATAGGGAAAATTGAAAAAATGAGATAGGATTTTGTAGGGACCCCTCTCATAGACCCATAGGCTCAAACAGATCATTCGTAGGTGCCATAGATTCCGAGTTAGGGCCCATCACAGTGTGACAATTTTTAGCGCTTAGGGTGCTCAAGGGACGACGTCGATAGGGTATGACCCTGAGCGTTCGACCGAGTGGGGGGGGGGGGGAATAGGAGAATGCATAGGGTAATAATGCCTAACTGGGCATGTCAGAGCCAATGGTTGGTTATCACGAGGAGTAGAATGAGAAATTGGCCACACGATAACATTCGGTTGAATGAGACTGACAATTTTTTTGCCAACCGAAAAAATGTTGCCGTAATAAAACCGTAGGGAAAATTGAAAAAATGAGATATAATATTGTAGGGACCCCTCTCATGGCCCCATAGGTTCAAATAGATCATTCGTAGGTGCCATGGATTCTAAGTTAGGGCTCATCAAAGTTTGACAATTTTTAGCACTTAGGGTGCTCAAGGGACGACGCCGGTAGGGTATGACCCCGAGAGTTCGATTGAGTGGGGGGAGAAATTAGGAGCATGCATAGGGTAATAATGCCTAATTGGACATGTATGAGCTGATGGTTTGTTATTACGATGATTAGAACAAGAAATTGGCCATGCGACAACATTCGATTGAATGAGACTAATGATTTTTTTGCCAACCGAAAAAATGCTGCCCTAATAAAACCGTAGGAAAAATTGAAAAACCGAGATAGGATTTTGTAGGGACCCCTCTTGTGGACCCATAGGTTCAAATGGATCATTTGTAGGTTCCACAAATTCTGAGTTAGGGCTCATCAAAGTTTGATAATGTTTAGCACTTAGGGTGCTCAAGGGACGATGTCTGTAGGGTACCGAGCGTTCGACTGAGTGGGGGGGAAAAATAGGAGCATGAATAGGGTAAAATGCCTAATTGGACATGTTAGAGCCAATGGTTTTTTATCACGATGAGCAGAACAAGAAATTGGCCACCCGACAACATTCAATTGAATGAGACTAACGATTTTTTCGCAACCGAAAAAATGTTGCCCTAATAAAACCGTAGGGAAAATTGAAAAACCGACATAGGCTTTTGTAGGGACCCCTCTAATGGCACCGTAGGTTCAAATGGATCATTTGCAGGAGCCATAGATTCTGAGTTAGGGCCCATCAAAGTTTGACAATTTTTAGCACTTAGGGTGCTCAAGGGACGATGTCGGTAGGGTATGACCTCGAGCGTTTGACCGAGTGGGGGGGGGGGGGGAATAGGAGCATGCATAGGGTAATAATGAATTGTATTGTATTTTTTATTAAATTAATTGTATTCTATTGTTAATCAAATGAATTTTATTGTTCATTAAATGAATTGTATTGTATTGTTCATTGAATGAATTATATTGTTCATTATACAAACAACACTTACGATGAAATGAATTGAATTGTATTGATCATTAAATAACCATTATTAAACATTGTTAATTATTGGAATGAAGATGAA
The DNA here is from genome assembly GCF_030272615.1 of Cryptomeria japonica. NCBI lineage: Eukaryota > Viridiplantae > Streptophyta > Pinopsida > Cupressales > Cupressaceae > Cryptomeria > Cryptomeria japonica. The sequence continues at coordinate 4,475,171 of NC_081415.1, read as the reverse complement.
ATATTTCCATGATAACACCATGCACAAATGAGCAACAATTTATATGATCAAATATCAATTTATGTATATATGAAAATTTCAAATGATTACAAGTGTATGTCCATACACAAATATGGAATAAACGCCAACTCAAACAAAATGTATGTCTATACACGTGAATGTATTTCGATATACAAAATGTACATGCCAAATAGACATGTAAGCATTCCAAAACTATCTATAACATCCTAAGCTGCTAATGGATCATCAAAATTGATCCTCTTCGCCGCACTGCTCAGCTTTGAAGGATCCTGCATAAGAAAAAACAAACCACGATTAAGATTAGTTATATTATATAACTCACATTAAAAAAGTTAACATAAAAATGAACTATAATTGAACTATTCTTGTTTACCTCATCTCCACGTTTTCTCCTTGGCTTTGTAGGACTCTTGATGTATGTCTTTGATAGAGGAGGTATGTTTTCAATATTTCCATACACAACCTACATATGTTCACAAACATGACTTTGATACAAGTTAGCATATAATTGTCATTGATAATAACAAATTATATCTACTAAACACAAAATAAAATAAACACACATGTACTCGAGGCATCTCTTCTTCTTCTTCTTCATCTTCAAGTATACTAGGTGTAGTCAACAAGGATGTGAAGCCAAAAATTCTCTATACATATACACAACAAGTACATGAAACTATCAATCTATGTCTAGACGTGTATAATCACTATAAGTTATTCAAAATATTCATTCAATCATATTTGCATTCAATTACCTTTCCCTTGTCTCCAACTGCACTACCAGATCCTAAATCACACATCCCTGCACTCGTGCTGCTTGTGCCCTACAAGAGTAAAATAAGATATACATGCAAGTTACTACATAATCTAATTAATACCAATATAAATGATGAGCATGCATGTACAATAAAATACAAAGGGCTAGGTGCAATAATATATGTACCATCAAGCTATCAAGGCCAAATGAAATGACCATCAAGGTGCCCTCCTAGATCTGTGTCAACTCCTCCTCGATCATCAACTATTAAATAGACCATGTAAATAAAAATTAGTACTTAATATTATCTAGATTATAAATATTCATTTAAAATATAGAATGAACTGTGAAAATACAAATATTATCACTACATCATCAATGTATGATGAAGGTGCCTCCTCACCTCTAGCATGTGAGGACTCCCCAGGGTATCCTCTAGTCTGTGTCATAACATCCAGTGCATCATGCATCTCATGCACCTCATAATCTGCATTGTGCACAAGAGGATCGACAAGTTGTTCAATTGGACCCAAGCATATGTGCCCACACATGACACAACTATGGGGCATGCAAATGTGTGGAGCCGAGGAGGATGTGTCAGTGCCACTAGATGCACCGCTACCATCAAAAGTAGGTTGAGCTACTGACCCAGCCTAATAAACCAAAAGGCTACTCAAAGAGTGAATAGCTGATATGGTCTGTGATGCCACCTCACAAATGATATCTGGATGCTACATTAGAGGTGGGGGATCAACAGGATGAGGGGGGACATATGGGCCCTGGACTACTCTGACCGCCCTAGGTCTATTTTGGGGCATACCTAAACCCACACCCTGGAAAGGTTGGATGTCAAAGTAGTTCACATGTTTTCCTAAAACAAACTCAACATACAATTTTTTTTATGAAGTAGAAGGGGACATCAAAATTGTTGTTGGGTTGTTTGTCGAAAACCATCCACCAACGATCCCAAAATTTTTTCACAATACCATCATTTGTGCACCATTTAATAGAAAGTTTTGTTTTTTTGGGGTCTACAGGCTGACCAGTGCGGGGATTCACAAACAATGTAGCGATAGCAGCTTTGGATATCTTGAGATCCTTGATCTCCTTATAGGACAAGCCATCTACATATTGTTCCCTCATAGAATCTCGCCACAAAATAGCGACATTATGCTCCTTAGTGATGGTTTCCATACTCTTTATGATCAACATGAGGGGATCAAACATTGGGTTTAGGCGAGAGATCAAATGATAGACATTTGCAATCCCCCTCAATTGGTTCAAATTTTGTGCAATTAAATCCTGAATTGAGGGGGGGTTTGGCAAATGAGGGTTTGATTGTTGCGGTTGTGGTTGATCAATGTTTCCACTATTATCCCCCATTTTAAACCTAATTGAATGTAAACAATTGAATTTAGTTAACAAATTTGAACAATTTTGTATTTGATTTTAAAAAGCCTAGTTTTCATGAAAAAAACCGTATTTTCAATGAAAAAACAAATAAACATTAAAAAAAATACAAAAATTGAATGAAAATGATTGAAAACAATAAAAATCCTAGCTTTGAATGTATTTTTTAGCAAATTTGGGTCCAATAACCGGATATTGGATTCCAAAAATATCGCGCAGCCCGTGGGTTAAAAATAACTCATGGGCTATCACAATCTAATTATATTGTCTCAGAAAATCAGATATCCGATTTTTATACTTAAATTATTTTAAAATAACATTATATTATATAATATAGTATTATATTATATAATACGTATTATATAATAATATAATAATATATTATATATTATATAATACATATTATATAATGTTAGAGTTATCTTGTATTAGCTAATAATTATTTATTTAATTATTAGTCTATTATACTCTATGTTTAGGGTTAAAAAAATAATAATAATAATAATTTTTTTTTAACCCTTTTTATGCCCTAAAAGAGGGGTTTTTTTATTTTGGTCATAACTTGGTCATATAGAGGTGCTTTTTCAAAAAAATTATATCGTCAGAAAGCTCTTTTCGACCTCTCTTCAGATATGGAGGTTTGATCTTATGATTTTTATTTTTTGATGGTGTTTTTTCTGTCAAAGCCAGAAGTTCCTTTTTGTACTCCAGGAGACATAACTTGAGCATCTGAATTCCATTTTTTGAAAACTGTATATAGTTCGAAAGCTTGTTCTGTGTACTTTCCAGCCATATGAGTTTTCTTTCTAGATTCTGCTCCAGAAATATTTTATTTAATTTTTTGCTTTTCAACACTCTAGTAGATATCTTGGTTGTTTCAGGTCCCGGGATCTCTTCTATGAGTAGGATGTCTCGGTTTTTGTTGTTCTTTCTGTTTCTAGTCTTCTTATCATTGTAGCATTGTATTTATGCAAACGCACTGAGATAAAGTGCCATCATGCATTATTTACTTGGGATCTTGCACATCTCGTGCCTTATTGTATATGCACTACTTATAAAGTGCCATGGGGGGCTTGATGTTTGCCTTGTTTTCCATTTACCTTTGTCACACGAGTGTTCCTTCCACAACATTAGCCTCATGATGTGTGTCAAGTGAGTGTTCCTTCCATGACACTATGTACTTTCTCTGCATCTTCGAAGTTCCTGGTTCTTCGTCATGCAGTTCTTGTTGGCCATTCTTTTTAGTGTACCTGTCCCTCTCCCTCTTCAGCATTATGGGGGGGGTTTCTCCTATTGTTCTAATGCTTCCTTGGTTCGTTGGATCAGCTCTTCAGGCTTTGGTGTTTTATGCCATCTGTATCTTCGAGTTCGGTTGTTTGTCTTTGTTTTCCATCTGATTCGAGTCGTGTCATTTGAGGGCACTCATGCAGATTACAGTCTTCTCTACCTGGTTGTTAGTGAACAAATTTTCATCTTTCTTTAAATAAAATTACTTCAAACTTTGTTGCTTTCTTAGAAAAACAAAAGTTCACTAAATAGTTGGGTAAGTGTGATGCACACCACTTCCCTCTGAATTTTTATAGGTACAACTCCCTCCATTAGTTATTCAAAGAATGATCTAATTAAACTAAATTGGTATTCTTTTAACCTGAAAGCACATAAGGTGACCTACTCATTCTTAGATGAGAGGCTAATGGTTTCACAAATATTTCAGAGGATGTTATCTTAAAAATGCTTCTACATGAGAATCGGTAAGTAATTGAAACAAAGTTCAGAAACACCGATTGAGCACTTCACTAAGAACAGGTAAGAGAAAATAATTTTATTTTATTTTAAACACAAATCCTTCAAAAACACATAGAAAGGAGTCCCAGAATAATAATGATATTTTCCATTAGAAAGGAGATCACATGTATTTAATTAGATTAATATGCACAAAGAAATATCATTCCACGGATTCAAAACTCAAAGGCTTTTCTTCTCCAAAACACATATGATCTTCATATATATATATATATATATATATATATATATATATATATATATATTTTCATGCAACAAAGACACAACAACACACATACATGTTCTTTCTAATTTCTAATTTTCAGAGATTGAAGACTTCCTTTCAGTTAAACGCAAAAATTCTAAAAACCAAAGTCTCCATAAAACTATTCTAACCCTTTCTCTATCTAACTTAAACTTATTTATAGTCCTAAAGAATAGAGGAGGTCTCCCTTAAAACTCGACCTCCTCCGAAACAATTATGATAACCAATAGAGAAATTAGGGACAGATGTCCTGAAGTCATTTGCTAGATCGTGAAAAACATATAAAAATTAAAAACAGAGCACTGCTGTCATACTACACTTCCTCTCCATCACCATCTTCTTCTCCATCTTTCTGGGCATTGTGGGCAGTTGCAAGCTCCTGGATTATAGATTGGCTTGGGTTCTTCATGGCGTTGATTTTTGCTTTTACATCTTCTTTATCCCATCTATGCTTCACCATTTTCTCAGTATGCTTGGGTAACTGATCATTACCAATGAATGTCATAGACTCAATCCGGGCGACCTGTGTTATATCCTCGGGGGTGAAGTTGCCTTTGACCTTAATCTTCTCCATGTATAGCTTAAAAGCTTTTATCATGTCTTGCATGTTCAGTCCACAAATTCCCAGTTGCCAGTCATGGTCCAGATTCACTACTTTGTTGTCATTAATCAAACTGCATTGGAGGTCCTGAAGTTCATAAACAGAGGTTCTAGCATCAGAAATCATAGATTTAAAAGTGAGTACCCGCCACATTATAGTCTTTTTCAGCACAAAGAGTTGGCACTCATCGGCTACTAGCTTGATTGAATTTTCTATTAAGAACTTGGCAGCCCCGTACTCCTCTATCTTAGTGAGCATAAGCAAGACATTTTCCCACTTATGTTCTTCTTTCTCCCATGGTAGGATCTGGTTCTGAATTTCTGCAATGAGGCTCTGCATTTCGTTGCATAACTTCCTGGAGCTTGTGATATAGTTTTCTCCATCTTTAATCACTCCCTCAATCCACTTTTCCACAGCCCCCACAATGCTTTTAGCCCACTGAACTTAAATCATCAGCTTCTTGTTTTCTGGCATGGTGGGATCAAAACTCTCTGAAGTATGTGATATGGGAAGTGCTCCAAAGCAGCTGATATTATCAATGAACTGGGCAAGAATTTTGATATGCCGCTTCAGCTCTCTTTTCTCCTATCCATCCTTTTCTAACCTAGTGAGCATCTTCTTGGCCGATACCTGGAAAAGGTGATTATCTGAATCTCTACTCATATTCCCAAGCTCTACCTTGGTGATCTCAAAGTCTTCTGCATTTACTTCCTTGTTCTCATCCTTAGGCTTATAAGAAGCAATCTCAGCAACCCACTTCCCAGTCTCTTCACTAGTATCCAATCTAGCAGTCATCTTAAACTTCTTTGGCTTGGGACCCTTTTCCATGTACTTTACCACCATGTCCTGGATTGGGATGGTTACTGGAATAAAACTTCACTTCTTGCTTACCAAAGTGGTTAGCCATTTAGGAGTAGCGCTCAAACTAGCCGTTCTTCCGGTCACCTTAGGTGGTGGCGACATGGCTATGGTGACCGCATGTGAATCCATAGTGTTGACAATATCACTGTCCAGGTCCTCCATTTTCAAAAATCTGAGCATCCAGAATTTTGTCCTTTGCCTCTGTATTTTTGGTCTGGTCCATTCTCTTCTGTGCGGCGCTCCATGACCTAGTATATCGAGGAGCAATAAAATTCAGAGCCGGATTGGGCTTGTGCTTGGCGTAAGATGGCCTCTTATCTTTACTTGCATGAATAGGCATAGAAGTGGGGTTAGAAAAATGCTTTGGGGAACTTAGAGCAACTTCAATACTTCTTGCAGGCTCAATCTTGTTGCCTAGTTTCATGGTTCTTTTCTTGTTAATCCATTCCGTAGTTCTTTCTAAAACCCTCTTTGTTTTTAGTTGAATGTCACCCTCTTCCTCTGCATTCTAATTAATGCAGGCCATTTCAGGCTCAGCTTGGTTCAGGTATCCAGGTTCAAAGAGGTCCAGATAATCTTCTTCGATCCCACTTATGTCAAGTTTCACCTGTAGTGAAACTACCTGATCTGAAACCATTCTCATGTTTGCCCTTTTAAATACCTCAAGCTCATCATTACAATCCTCCCAAAAGTCCTCTAGATGTGAGATTGGGAGGTGCGGCATCAAACCAAGGCTTTGTGAAAATCCCTTATTGTGAAAACCTTTTCTTTCATGATATAATGAAAAATTGAAGTTTTTCAAGTCGGCTCCAATGCTTAAAGCATCTGACATTGAAATACGGGATAAAATACCCAATTGAATTGGAAAATGATCTTCCCATTTATCCCTAGGTTGTGCCTTCTTAATCATGATAGCCAACTGCCTACAGATTTCGGCCAAAACAAAACAATCTGAACAAAAACGAGGGAGCCTGAAAGGTTCTTCCTCGAAGCCGCCAACTCTTATGTAGAAAAAGTGAGGGAACTAAATAAAGAAGCATTATCCTTCTGTAACATAGGGTAAAAATCATACACAAAGACCTCTTCTTTAGCGAGCTGCTGAGGTATACCCACTATGTCTTTTACACACGCTAGACAATATATCAAATATGAAGGCATAAAGAAATTATGCTTGAACTGTTTGGCCATGCTCAGCTGCTCTCTCATAGAATTGACAATCAGCTCTGCCCAATCAAGATATTATTTCCCTTCAAGTACCAGTTGTACATAGTAATAAATCCAATCATCAAAACTATAGGCCTCTACTGAACCTCTGACTTGATGTAGTAGTAGCATGACATCATGAATATGGGGAAGCATATGGTTCTTGTTGGGATAATTGGGTAACCTGGAGCCACCCCTCTGAGGAACCTTCAACCAATACTTTGCTACATTATTCTGGTGCCTAGTTCTGTCTACGTTGAACTCAGTAATCGATTGGGCGGGAGAAAAGTTTGAGAACTGATAATCAGGTAACTTGAAAACAGAGGAGATGACCTCCCGGCTAATTGCAAGGAGGGTTTCACCACTATCCCTTTTGATGGTTTCGGAGATGGGATCATACCTCGCAATAAATTCTCTAACTAGTTCTGGGCAAGGGATAGCAAGAGGAAAGGTTGTTGCTTCTATAAGACCACTACTCATAATTTCTGCACTGAATGAACCATCAATTCCCTTGAACACCCTTTCTTTTAAAACTTCTAAGTTTTCCCTTTTTAAGTCAATATCACTAACTATGGGCTCTGTACATGCCAGACTAAAAATATTCCCGAAGAGGTGTAAGGTAGACTTCATAATTCATAAATAACAACCCCTATTTCCCAGCAAAACTTATTACAAGAGAGGAAAAGCAGGTAAAAATCATTGGAGAGGACAGGAACAAACTCACCTTCATAGTTGAGATGAAACAGACGACTACCAGCAAACAAAACTTCTATCCAAAAACTCCGCAGCAAATGAAGAACAAATTCTCAAAAACTAATCACTTGATACCTTATAGGGAAAGAAGTGATTCGAACTTATTAAATGCATTAATTCCAATTGTCAACTCAAATGTGTTGAGCATTGGGATTGGACATCATGTGCATGCATTAAATGCATAGCGACATTTTTGGAGTAACCACCAATTCCCAAAAATGATTACTTGCCTTAAAAACTCAACCAGTTGACGTCACCCAAGATATGGTTCAATCTTCATCATATTTCGCAATAAATGCACCATCATGCCTTTTAGCCCCTGGAACCCACCTGATTTGAACATGCGTGAACAATCTAAACTAAGTTCACGAGAGTTCAAGTAGTTCAAAGTGTACACTGCGCCAAGAAAATCATCCTTGAAAAGATTAGCTCTGTTAAGTGCCACCGGTTATTTGAACTACTTTGAACATGTTGAACACCGTTGAGCAATTTGAACTAGGTTCAAAGAGTTCACAATCTGGAGAAAGACAATGTAAGACATCACCAAATGCGACCATAAAAAAGAACCACTGAAAAACACTTTGAGTGAATGTTAGCATGAAAACCGCATAGACACCTTGGAACCTACGGAACCTAAATGAACATTATGAACTTGGTTCAAAATGGTTCAATGAGTTCACAGGGTTCAAACTAACCATCAAAACTTGACGTTACAGATTGAAAGACAATTTACAAATGGATTAGGGATTGAACCGAGGAATTTCTAGAAAGATAAGGACTTCGAATAAAATTTTATAGGCTGACTTACTCCTGCTATGAATGATGAATGACGAGGTAACACCGGTCATGTTCTATTTCAGTGGAGGTTCTTCAGATCAACAGTTACTCTTTGACAGTGTTTGCAGCTATTTCCTGCTTCAGTGGTGTTCTTCTTGCTTTTCCATCTCTTTTTGGAGTAGAGTTTTTTCCCACATGGTTTTCTCTATTTCTTCGGTTCATAGAGATTTGGTTGTGATTGGGTACCTCATTAGGCCTTATTGCCGGGACCCAAATTTGCCTTCATCATGTAGTTGTTTTTTTGCTTTCCTGCATTTAGTTTTTAGCTACTCCTTAAGTTCACCTTAAGGGGGGGTGTTAGAGTTATCTTGTATTAGTTAATAATTATTTATTTAATTATTAGTCTATTATAATCTACACTTAAGCTAAAATTAGGCATTTAATAATATTGTAGGTATTTAAATACTCTAATTATTAAATACTCTTTGTCCCTTTAGGGTTGCTATTATCCTTTTATAAGGATTGTATTGTACTTTTTCATTAACTGATTCCCTCTCTAAATGATAATCTTCTTCTTCAGAGCATTTATGCTTTTTTGCTTTATGTGCCTCCATTCTTCTCTTGTGATAGGTATTTGCATGCAAGTGTTCTTGGGATCTCTGAAGTTGTATTTTCTCAACTTCTTCATATAATATATAATATTATATTATATAATATATATAATATAATATTATATAATATATATAATATAATATTATATAATATATATAATATAATATTATATAATATATTATTATATTATAATATAATATTATATAATATATATAATATATTATATTATTATATAATATAATATTATATATTATATTATTATATATTATATTATTATATAATATAATATAATATTTTATAATCTAATATTATATTATATATTATGTATTATATAATATAATATAATATAATAATATATTATATATTATATAATATGTAATATATAATATATTATTATATTACATTATATATTATATAATTTATTTTTTAATTTAAAATTACCTATAAAAATTGAATATTCGATATTATCAGATATCCGATTTTATCTGATATCCGATTTGATTAGGTGTTTACCATGCCAAGGTGTACTAACACCCAGGCCAAGCAAAAAGTCAACAAGGATTTTCGCATTTTTAGGCGAGTGGAGAAGGTTATTTTTTTCACATCGCCACTTTTTGGCCCCCCATGATCCTACACTAATCCATCTCCTAAATGGATTGTAGCGAGCGATTTTTCACTTACCTGTTCTTACGGTTCAACAGGTTTTCGAGAACTTTCGTCGATCTCTTTGAAATTCACTTTCCTTTTCCATACTACGCTAGATCAAGGGGCGAGCATTGGATTCGTGGATCTCCAATTATCAACCTGGTCAGCTTTAGGTCTTTTTGTTTGCCTGAACCACCTGCTCCTTCCTTTCTTGAAGCCATGCCTTTGGAGAGTCTCTGCAACACTTGTCATGGGAGGAAACACCTTCCTCTTGAAATTATGTTGATATATTTGTCCTTTGTCTGGTCCATGGAGGCCTTGATCTCTTATTTGACCACTACATATGCTCTGAATTTTGACCTCTACCCATCAAAAGATCTGTATGTTGATTTTGATAGTAGGGATGGCATTTGTTGATCCATCTACCCCACCTCCAAAACTCATTGGGCTACATGCATTATTTGATGCATCTGGTGTGGATCAACTTGACTTCTGCCATTGGGTGATGCTGAATAATTGTGCTCTTTTCAAGTTCATGGTCCTCCATTTTTCCTTTGCCACCTGATCTCGAATGACCTCTATAGGAAATGCCTCCTCAACCTCCTGAGCCCAAACACCAGCTCCTTTGCACGCTGCTTCACGCCTGCTACCATGCACTATGCTGCTTCTGTTATTCTACACCTAGCGCTGATTCAAATCTTTGATAGTTCGTGCCATCTCCTAACTTAGCTTTTTTTTAAAAGAATATTATTTTAATTATATTTAAGTGATATTAATTGTAATGTTCTCACTTCAATAAAATAGTATTAACAACATAGAATATAATATAAACATTATACTGAAAAATATTAAAAAAAAAATCTTTGCTCAGTTAAAAAATATATCTAATTATAATTATAATAATAAAATTAACTTTAATTTTGAAAAAAAAAATCCTTCACCATGTTTCAGCTCCTTGCCTTTGGCACCAAGGGCACCTAGGCTCCACATGTGGACTCGGGTGGAGAGATTTCAATGTCAAATGCTATTCTGAGCAAGCTCTCCCTTCTTCTCAGTGGAGGGAAGGGTAATTTTGTGGATGTTGTCCATGGTGGGCTTAGGGTTTTCTTGGATTTTATGCAATCTTCAACCACGTGCCATCCTCCCTATTTTGGTTACTCCTGACATGGCCTAGGTTTTGGGGGCACCGCTTTAAGGCAGATGGATGTAGGGTCTGTTGGAATACAATGAATCCAAGAACACTGAGAGGGGGGGTGAATCAGTGTTTTGCTAGTAATATAAGATTTTACCTTATTATAAAATACACATATAACCTGGTAAATGAAGAAACAATATATAAGATTAAGTAAATAAACCAGCCATATGAATGAACACCAGAACACACATAATTTTATACATGGAAAAATTGAAAGAGGAAAAACCACGGTGGGATTTGTGACCCACAATATCAATTCATTGGTCATATGAAAGATATTACATAGTATGTGGGCCTGCACATGTAGGAAGGCACACTGCCTAGAGCACAATGCTCAACACAAAAGAGTCTCACTGACTACAAGCTTCTGCTGAGATAAAACAATAATGGTGAACTCACAAAATGCATCTGTTATGTCAAAAAGAGTTCTGGTTCATAAACCCTTTTACCAGTATCTCCTTTTCTCCAAGAATTCTTTACAAACCATCTACTGATCATTGCATGATATTACTTTCGCATACAAATGATCTACATACATGTCCTTCGCATCGCATTGTTTTGCTTCCTTGTCCTACACACTCTTCTATTTCACAATGACCTAATAAATTGACTTATATACCCTTTACAAACAATATGCCTTATGTCAGCTTACAATACATTACAAAAGATATTCAATGTCAGCCCTATACAATAATTACAAAATGATTAAATAAAACTTTTCAGATCCCAGACTGATGTCGGCTTCACAGAAGTGATAGATGTTGGTGCCAGTGCCGGTGCCAGTTATGACCTTGATTACTCCAATGCTGGTGTATGTTGGTGTATGCCTCCAATGCCGGTGTCTACTGGTGTATGCCTCCAATGCCGGTGTTTGTTGGTATATGCCTTCTATAGAATCTTGTTGCCATCAATGACAACATATGAATCCAATGAGTGTCAATTTCCAACAATCTCCTCCTTTGGCATTGATGGTAACACTCATGTGAAAAATGGATTCCCTGCCGGTTCAACTGAAATATGCTCCCCTTGAGCTGATTGACTATGTTTGCAATATACTCTTTGTTTGATATCCTCCCCCTAGGATTTTATACATATTTTTCACGTACATATCCTCCCCCTTTGGCATCAATGCCAAAGACTGGTGAAAGAATTGAAAGAATTGTTAAGAATCTGTGCAAAAGAATGAATAGTTATAGATTACTTTACTGGAGCTTGACCAATTTCAAGATTTCTGGATAAAATTTCTCAAGTAACTGTATATAGGTATCCCAGCCGGTTTTGGATGTTTCAGATATGGATACAAGTCCACTCAGTAAATGTGCAAGTGTTTCTTTCTCAATGACTTCTACTATTGTGGGCTTCGCAAGCATGTCCATGCATTCCCTCTTATGTACACCAAGTGAATCCAATCTTGGACTCACCAAACCTTTGAGACTTCTTGCTCTCCGAATAATCTTGTCTCTTTCCTTTTCAAAAGAAAAAATTTGATTCTCCAAAGTCAAAACTTTTCCATCGATAGATATTGTAAGTGAAATTAGTCCTTCAAAAGAATTAGCAATAGTAGCAATCTTGTCTTTTAACTCCTTTATCCTCTTATCTAAATTTGCTGTAAGAATTTCTATATTACAACAGACACTATAGATGTTAGTACACCATTTCAAAGAATTTTCAATAAGTATAAATTTCTCCCCAATCTTCCTCTTTTCAGTCTCAATAATTTGATCAAACGTGGCTCTCTTAGCCAAAGTAAATCTTTCAAGTGCTTGCCAATTGGAAATTTGCTGTAATGATTGATTTTTTTAGATATGTGCTCTATCAATACCTTAAGCTTGTCAGAAGGGCTTGCTTCATTTTCAATCACACAATCAAGAATCAATCTGTGCAAAATTGTTATTGACTGATCTATTATTCCTTTGTCTGCAGATCCCTCCTTCATTAGCTTTTGAGTAGCCATCATCATTAGCTCTATGGGACTCATCCCTGTGATTCATTTCTTCTCAACTTGAGAAGTGTCAATTGCTAAAAGGGTCCATTGCCAAATATCATTACTAGGAATGTTCTATAGAAGTTGATGATACAACCATAGGAGCCAAGAATCATTTGCAAGCAATAAACACTTATCACACAAAAGAGATCAAATAAAGATAATATGCTCAATAACAACCTAAGAATTTTGCATTGATTGCAATCAAATCATGATTACAATGAATAAAGGAATCCCTATAAAAGGAATAATGAAACCCTTAATACAAAACCATAATGCAAGATTAAATAAGCTAGTGTCAGGTGTCACAATCATAATGAATAAGATACCTTAAGCTATTATTAGGCTAAATAAATAAGAGAAAAAAGCAACTAAGTTTAGATTAAGTGAAAAGTAATTGAAGGACCTAATTAATTAAATAGCTAGATAAAGTGTCCCAATTAGTCCAACACCCCCCTTAAGATTAACTTAGTGAGTAGCTAAAAATCTAATATGAATGTATTCATGAATGAGCCTCAACAACAAAGGACTGATCAAGCACTCGTGTACACACCAATGCAAAACAATGCAACTCTCACAAATGGAGTAAAGGAGAAAATCCAAAGGGAGAAAATTCCTCTCCAAAAGAGAGAAAATGAAATAATTGTGCTAGAGAAAAAAGGAAAGGAAGAGGACTCAATGTGACCCCCTAAGGACCACTTCTATCACAATAGTACAATGAATGTCCCCCTACAAGAGAGAAAATAAAGAGACAATGTTTTACCAAAGATGAATGATCAAATGTTGAAGATAATCCAAGAGTGACAAAAAATATTCCTCTCATCGGGAAGAGATAGATCTAATGGCTAGGTATGTGCAAGATCATGTGGGGCCAAAAAGTGGAAATGGAGAAAAAAATGTGTTTTAAACCTTTCCAAACACGCCAAAATCCTCTTTGACTTTTTGTTTGGGTCGGCCAAAATTTGAATTTGGTTTGGTAATACCAAACCAAATCGGATGTTCGTTAATATCGGATGATATCCATTAATATCAGATGATATCTGTTAATATCAGATCGGATATCCGATTTGTGATGTAACTATTGTGATGCCACTATTATGATGTCATTTTTTTTCAAATTGGATATCCATTTTTCTCAACATAAAAATTATAGTTTAGTAAAATGGGCATAACTTTTGTGTTTCTTATCAAAATTTTGATTATTTATAGCCGTTGGAAAGGTAATTCAGAGACCTATCAAATGAATAAGGTAGTTTTATGATATTATGGACCAAAAATTAATTATAATCATTTGATTTTAGTCCTTCAATTTTAAAACTTTAAATACTTACAAATTTTGCATACCAAGTCTCATTTTTTTCCTATCACCTCCTTTATCTATCACTTGTCTATCTATACTTATATAAATATATTTTATCTATCTCTTTCTTCTCTCCTTATGTCACTTATTTTCTCATCCCATCTAGATAAATAAATTCCCAAGTTACATGCATCTCTGCATATATCTCCATCTTTCTATTCCTATCTCTCCCTCTCCCACTCCATCATTGTCACTCCTTATTTCTATATTTCTCTCTAATAATCTCTCTTCTCTCTATTTATCTCCCTCCTCTACCTTATCCTACCTATACTTATATATTACTTGTCTCTATCACCTCCTTTCTCTCCCTATCTTGTCCCCTCTATCTCTATATCTCTATAGATCTATCTTCATGTATATTTATATCTCATTATCTCTAAATCTCACTTATTCACTCCATCTCTCCCTCCATTTGTCTTAATCTATCTATCACTTTCTATCCATATCTATCTCTATCTCCATCTTCACATCTTCATCTCTTTCCCTATAAATCTCTCTTTCTATATTTTCATCTACCTTTATATATCTTCCTCTATACATGGTTAATCTACTTAACCGTCTCTTCCTCTATTGCCCTCTTGAAGTATCTTTCCCTTTCTCTACCTTTATCTCTTTATTTAGCCCATCTTTATATATCTCTGGCTCTCTCCCTACATCCTCATCTTTAGTGCCTTTATATATCTCTATATTTCCCTCTTTCTCTCTCTCCCTCTCTATCTCTCTTTCTAACTCTCTTTCCCTATCTATATCTCTCTATCTATTGATATTTCTCTTCCTTTATATCTCTCCATCTCTTCATTTTTTTAATCTCTCTTTATCCCTCTCTATCAATTTTTCTCCATCTCTTTATATATTTATCTTTGTCTTTACCTCTGTCTTTCTCTATATCTTTTCCTTTTCCTCTCCCTTTATCTTCATTTTTTATCTCTATCTTCCTCTCTCCTTTTCAATATCTAGATATGTCTACCTCTTTCTATCCATCCTTGTCCTTTAGTTTTCCTCACTTTCACTTCATACTCCTTAACATCTATATCTCTATTTATTTCCTTGTCCTTTAGTTCTTCTCCCTCTCTTTAACTATTCATCTCTCTTCACCCTTATATCTCTCCTTATTTGAAACTTAGTACACATGGTCTCCTAAGGGGTTATATGGTGTCGTAAGGGGTCATAGAACACCATATGACCCCTTAGGACATAATATGACCCCTAACGACACCATATGGTCTCCTAAGGGGTCGTAAAACACCATATGACCCCTTAAAACACAATAAGACCCCTAATGACACCATATGGTGTCCTAAGGGATCATAAGAAACCAAATGACCCCTTAGGACACCATACGACCCCTATTGACACAATGTGGCATCCTAAAGGGTCATATGGTGTCCTAAGAGGTCATGGGACACCATACGACCCATAGCACTATATAGTGCCCCAAGGGGTCATATGGTGTCCTAAGGAGTCATAGAACAACATATGACCCATTAGGACACAATGCAACCCCTGACGACACCTAAGGGGTCATATAGTGTCCTAAGGGAACATAGGACACCATATGACCCCTTAGGACACCATACGACCCCTTACAAAACCATATGGTGTCCTAAGGGGTCATATAACACCATATGACCCCTTAGAACACAAGAAGACCTATAATGACAACATATGGTGTCTTAAGGGGTCATATGGTGTAACGAGATACCATATGACCCCTTAGGAAATAATATGACTCTTAACAATACCTAAGGGGTCATATGGTGTTCTAAGGGGTTATATGATGTCCTAGGAACCTTTAGGACACAATATGACCCCTTAGCACACCATACAACCCCTAACGACACCATATGGTGTCCTAAGGGGTCGTAGGACACCATATGACCCGTTAGGATACAATATGACCCCTAATAATAGCTAAGGGGTCATATTGTGTCCTAAGGGGTCATAAGACACCATATGACCCCTAACAACACAAAATGACACCTAACAATAACTAAGGGGTCATAGGACACCATATGACCCCTTAGCACACCATACAACCCCTAATGACACCATATGGTGTCCTAAGGGGTCATATGGTGTCCTAAGGGGTCATAGAACACCATCTGACCCCTTAGGACACCATACGATGCATAATGAAACCATATGGTGTCCTAAGGGGTCATATGGTGTCTAAAGGGGTCATAGAACACCATATGACCCCTTAGGAGACCATACAACCCATAACAACATAATATGGTGTCCTAGAGGGTCATAGAACACCATATGACCCCTTAGAACACCATACGACCTATAACGGCACCCTGTGGTGTCCTAAGGGGTCATAAGATACAATATGACCCCTTAGGACATAATATGACCCCTAACGATGTCATATAGTGTCCTAAGGGGTCATAGGACACCATATGACCCATTAGGACACCATATGACCCATTAGGACACCATATGACCCCTTACGACACCATATGACCCTTTACAACACCATATGGTGTCCTAAGGGGTCATATAACACCATATGACCCCTTAGAACACAAGAAGACCCATAACGACATGATATGGTGTCCTAAGGGGTCATATGGTGTCACGAGCCACCATATGACCCCTTAGGACACAATATGATGCCTAATGATACCTAAGGGGTCATATGGTGTTCTAAGGTGTCATAGGACACCATATGACCCCTTAGCACATCATACGACCCCTAATGGCATCATATGGTGTCCTAAGGGGTTATAGAACACCATATGACCCCTTAGGACACCATACGATGCATAATGACACCATATGGTGTCCTAAGGGGTCATAGGACACCATATGACCCTTTTGGAGACCATACGACCCATAACAACATAATATGGTGTCCTAAGGGGTCATAGAACACCATATGAACCCTTAGAACACCATACGACCCATAACGACACCATGTGGTGTCCTAAGGGGTCATAAGACACAATATGACCCCTTAGGACATAATATGACCCCTAACGATGTCATATAGAGTCCTAAGGGGTCATAGACACCATATGACCCCTTAGGAGACAACACAACCCCTTAGGACACAAAATAAACCCTAACAACACATAAGGGGTCATATAGTTTCCTAAGGGGTCATAAGACACCATATGACTCCTTAGCACACCATATGACCCCTAACAACACCATATGGTGTCCTAAGGGGTCATATGGTATTGTAAGGGGTCATAGAACACCATATGACCCCTTAGGACACCATACGACACATAACAACAACAAATTGTGTCCTAAGGGGTCATAGGACACCATATGACCCATTAGGACACAATATGACCCCTGACGACACCTAAGGGGTCATATAGTGTCGTAAGGGGTCATAGGACACCATATGACCCCTTAGGACACCATACGACCCCTTACACCACAATATGGTGTCCTAAGGGGTCATATGGTATCCTAAGGGGTCATATAACACCATATGACCCCTTAGAACACAAGAAGACCCATAACGACATGATATGGTGTCCTAAGGGGTCATATGGTCTCCTAAGGGGTTATATGATTTCCTAGGAACCCTTAGGACATAATATGACCCCTTAGCACACAATACAACCCCTCACGACACCATATGGTGTCATAAGGGGTCGTAGGACACCATATGACCCGTTAGGACACAATATGACCCCTAACAACACCTAAGGGGTCATATTGTGTCCTAAGGGGTCATAAGACACCATATGACCCCTAACGACACAAAATGACACCTAACGATACCTAAGGGGTCATATGGTGTTCTAAGGGGTCATAGGACACCATATGACCCCTTAGCACATCATACGACTCCTAATGGCACCATATGGTGTCCTAAAGGGTCATATGGTGTCCTAAGGGGTCATAGGACACCATATGACCCCTTAGGAGACTATACGACCCATAACAACATAATACGGTGTCCTAAGGGGTCATAGAACACCATATGACCCCTTAGAACACCATACGACCCATAACGACACCATGTGGTGTCCTAAGGGGTCATAAGACACAATACAACCCCTTAGGACATAATATGACCCCTAACGATGTCATATAGTGTCCTAAGGGTTCATAGGACTCCATATGACCCCTTAGGACACAATACGACCCCTTAGGATACAAAATAAATCCTAACAACACCTAAGGGACAATATAGTTTTGTAAGGGGTCGTAGGACACCATATGAGTCCTTAGCACACCATACGACCCCTTACAACACCATATGGTGTCCTAAGGGGTCATATGGTATCCTAAGGGGTCATATAACACCATATGACCCCTTAGGACACCATATGACACATAACAACACCAAATGGTGTCCTAAGGGGTCATAGGAAACCATATGACCCCTTAAGACATAATATGACCCCTTAAGACATAAAATAAACCCTAATGACACCTAAGGGGTCATATAATTTCCTAAGGGGTCATAGGACACCATATGACTCCTTAGCACACCATACGACCCCTAACGACACCATATGGTGTCCTAATGGGTCATATGATGTCGTAAGGGGTCATATAACACCATATGACCCCTTAGGACACCATACAACACATAACGACACCAAATGGTGTCCTAAGGGGTCATATGGTGTCCTAATGGGTCATAGGACACCATATGACCCCTTAGGAGACCATATGACCCATAACAACACCATATGGTGTCCTAAGGGGTCATAGAACACCATATGACCCCTTAGGACACCATATGACCCATAACCATATGGTGTCCTAAGGGATCATAAGACACCATATGACCCCTTAGAACACAATATGACTCCTAACGACATCATATAGTGTCCTAAGGGGTCATAGGACACCATATGACCCGTTATGACACAATATGACCCCTAACAATGTCATATAGTGTCTTAAGGGGTCATATGGTATCCTAAGAGGTTATAGAACACCATATGAACCCTTAGGACACCGCAAGACCTATAACGACACCATATGATGTCCTAAGGAGTCATATGGTGTCCTAAAGGGCCAGGGTACGCCATATGACCTCTTAGGACATTGTATGACCCCTAACAAAACCTAATAGATCATATGGTGTCGAAGGGGGCATATGATGTCCTGTGACCCCTTAGGACACAATATGACCCCTTAGCACACCATACAACCCCCAACGACACCATATGGTGTCCTAAGGGGTCATAGGACACCATATGACCTGTTCAGACACAATATGGCCCCTAACAATACTTAAGGGGTCATAGGATACCATATGACCCCTTAACACACCATACGACCTCTAACGACACTATATGGTGTCCTAAAGGCTCATAGAACATCATATGACCCCTTAGGACATCATTAGACCCATAACAACATCATATGGTGTCCTAAGGTGTCATATGGTGTCCTAAAGGTTTATGAGACACCATATGACCCTTTAGGACACAATATGACCCCTAATGACACCCGAGGGGTCATATGGTGTCCTAATGAGTCATATGATGTCCTATGGCCCTTTAAGATACAATATGACCCCTCAACACACCATATAACCCCTAGCAATTCCATATGGTATCCTATGGGGTTATAAGATGACATATGGTATCCTAAGGTGTTATAAGATACCATATGACCCCTAACAACACCTAAGGGGTCATAGGACACTATATGAACCCTTAGGACACAATATAACCCCTAACAATACCTAATGGGTCATATGGTATCCTAAGTGGTCATATGACGTCCTATGACCCCTTAAGACACAATATGACCCCTTAGCATGCCATACAACCCCTAACGACACCATATGGTGTCCTAAGGGGTCATAGGACACCATATGACCCGCTAGGACACAATATGACCCCAAACAACACCTAAGGGATCTAATGTTATCCTAAGGGGTCATATGGTGTCCTAATGGGTCATAGGACACCATATGACCCCTTAGGACACCATATGATCCATGATGACACCATATGTTGTCCTAAGGGGTCATAGGGTACCATATGACCCCTTAGGACACAATATGACCCCTAATGACACCTTAGGGGTCATATGGTGTCTTTAGTGGTCATATGATATCTTATGACCCCTTAGCACACCATGCAAACCCTAATGACACCATATGGTGTCCTAATGGGTCATAGGATACTATATGACTCCTTAGGATACCATACGACCCATAACAACACCATATAATGTTTTAAGGAGTCATATGGTGTCCTAAGAGGTCATAGGACACCATATGACCCTTTAAGACATAATATGACTGCTTAGCACACTATATGACCCCTAACAACATCATATGGTGTCCTAAGGGTTCATAGGACACCATATGACCCCTAACGACACCTAAGGGGTCATATGGTAAAGTTAGAGGTGAGGATAGGTATGTTAGAGAGATGGCATTTGGTGAAGAGAATTAGAGAGAGTTGGGGGAAATTAGGGGTTGGGAGGAGAGGGGGGATGGGAAAGTATCAACAAAGGGAGAGAGAGAGAGATGAGGAGAGAGGTTCAAAGAGAGAGGTCTAGAGAGAAGGTAATTAGGGGAAGGGAAGGGGGAGAGAGTGAGAGGGAGTATCAACAAAGGAAGAGGGGGGAGAGATGGGGAGAGAGCCCCCTGATTACCCTCTCTCTAGTCCATCTCTTTGTTAATACTTCCCTCTTCCCCTCTACTCCTCATAATTATCCTCTCTCTATTACTCTCTTCACCTCTCTCCACATCTCTCCCTCTCTCCTTTTGTCAATACTTACTCTTCTCCCTCTCTTCTTATCTGATAATTGCACCCAACTCTCTCTCACATTATTTCTTTCCCTCAATTACCCTTGATCACCTCTCTCCTCCTATGGGTTTATAGATACTTCCCTCTCCCCCTCTCCCCACCCCTTAATTACTCTCTATGTCTCTCTTCACCTTTGTCCCCATCTCTCTTCTCTCTTTGTTGATACTTTCCCCTCTCCCCCTCTCCTCCTACCCCCTAACAATCTCAAACTCTCCCTCTCATTCTCTCTTCACCCCAATCACCCCCTCCATCTCTCTCTTTGCCTTCCACATAATTACCTCTATCTCTCTCTCAAACACTCTATCTTCCCCCAAATTAATCTCTCCTTCTCACCTCTCTCCCCCTCTCCATTTTCTTATACTTCACTATGCCTCTCCTTATCCCCTCTAAATTTTCTTGCTAGAGATGAGAAGGAAATGCAGAGAGACTAGTCTAGATCTTAGGGAAGAGAGAGTGACATAGAGGAGGAAATTATGAAGAGGTAGAAATATAAGCACCTTGTAGAGCTTGAGAGAATGAATGAGGTATTCAATGAAAGTTAGAGATATAGATCTAGAGAGAGATGTATAAATATGGACAAAAGAGAGGGAGGAAGAAACAAACATGTGGAGTGATAGGTTTAGGAGAGAGAGGTGGAGAAAGGAACAAAAATAAATAAAATGGTTTATCAAAATTTATTGAACTCAATAAAATTCATAAATTTTCTATTATTAATTAATTACTTGTTTAGTTTATTTTGAGATGATTCTTACAAAAATTCATGCAATAGGGAAATCATATGAAAAAGTCATGAGTTTTTTATGCTTTAAAAATGAAGGATGAATTTAAATAAATTATAATTATTTTTAAAACAAATAATTGAAAATATACCTATTCCATATCATAGAGCTCTTAATTACCTTTCCAATGCCTATAAAAAATCAAAATTTCGATATAAAACACAAAAGTTATGCCCAGTTTACTAAAATATATTTTTTTATTTTTCAAAAATTATCGGATATCCGATTTTAAAACATAAAATTTTCCCTCCATATTTTAGTTTGGGGTTTCTTTGGGATTTGGCTTGGAAGTGACAAGCCTAGAAAGTCAACTAAAAAAAACATGTTTTTCAGTATTGCTTGATTTTCCAGACTTTACACTGGTGGCTGATGACTTTTTTAATAGCCAAAATTGATAAACGAAAAAGGGTTTTTTAAGGACATTATTAGGTTTCCAACAATATAAGACTTGTCTTATTTCGACTTTAATAAATAATTATTATTTATTTTCTAATTGAATTATGACAAAAGTCCTAATTGATAGACTGATTGAAAAACACTCATAACTTTCAAACCACATAACATTTTTTGAATCCGAAACATGCACCACATCCTATGCTTCATCTACTATAGGGAAAAATTAAAAAAAATAAAAAATTCATAAGGTTTTGACCAAGTTAAGGTGGTCAGACATAGGAGTTTCTGAATTTTTGAAAATCTGTAGTAAAAAATACATAAATAATTATTTACATTATAAAAAATTATTAAAAAATATGTGTCACATCCGGACATGAGTCTAATACTTATATTTTAAATCTTATAAAAAAATATTATGATTTTATTGTGATTAGGGTGGTCAGACATACACCTACTTCTTATCTTTTTCTTGAAATTTTTGTACCACTACATTGAAATTTTCATCAAATAGGATTTTTTTTTTCAAAAAACAACTAGTAGCTTAGAAACTACATTCAATTTTCTATAGATTGTCTTCTTACATATTTTAAAAATAATGTTCATAGCTTATTCAATTTTTCATGTCAAGTTGCATAACTTTGATTTTTTGAAATTTCATTGCCACTTAAGGGCTTGTTTTGGCACACCATGATCCTGCACATACTCGACTAAGGTAGAAGCAACTCCATGAAAGGAGATGAAAGGAATAGTCTCATGATGTGTACCATGGAAGACTGTTGAAATGTCCACATGTTTGAGTCATGATACATGCTAGATCAATTGAAGAAAATCCAAACAATTGTGAAGATACTTGATGAACAACCTCTGAAGGCACTGAAGATGGGATGACAAAACCTTGCTCAAGCTACCATCAAGGAACTTACAAATATTTTTTTTACAGCCTATAAAGCAACTTTAATGAAAATGTTGACTAAACTTTGACCACAAAATTAAAGCACTTATATTATGTCTAAAAGTAATTTACAAAGAACTAACTTTATTTAATTTTTGATGAACTTTCCAAAAATGTAATTTTTTTTTTTTAATCCAAAATTGTGGCCTATAAAGAAAATTTATGAAAAAGTAATAGGATCTTAGTAATTCTCCCAACATACCTTGGAAGTTTGATTTTTTTTGAGAAGCTATATAATACTTTTTTCAAAACCTATAAAAAATTAGATTAAAATTTACACTGGTTTAAGATCTATGGTGGAAACAAAATTCTTGGCTCAAATCGTAGCTATACCACTTATTATGATATTTCTTAGAAATAAATGCAAAAGTAAAAAATATAGTAGACCACTTCAAGGGGGTGACCTCCAATTATAAAATGATAACATATGAATTCAATAATAAATGATATGATAATATGGGAGAGAGTTCTCATCCTCATTTATAGACTTAACTATGGAGGGACATAAACCTTCATCCTAGTAAATTATCACATATTAACTAATATTTATGTTAGGGTTAAGCATGCCACAATTGCTTATCCTTATTGTACTAAGGAATAAACAATATATATTTAGGAATATATCATATTAGGATCATAATAACTCACAACCAATATTTTCATTTAAGAGGCTACAAAAACCTTGTCTCCAACTAAAGAATTTAGTAAGTCTAAAACCTCAATATTTTTAGAGATACTTTTTCTTTATTGGAAATAAATTGAAGATGCAACTTGTTAGCCCCATTTTTAAACACGTCAAACTTTAAACTTTTGTGTAAAAATCCTTGAACTAATAATCTCATGGCCAAAGAAGTTATAAATAAGATTTTATGTTGAAAAAGTACAATTTATTAGCCTTGTCCACGCACCAAACCAATCTACATTATTGATGAGTGTTACCAAAACAAGTAAAAATGCTAATCAATCTTTCGAAGGTGTCTTCCAAATATCTAAAATGGACGATGAAGTTATATCTTGATCTCTTACACCAAAGTAAATTTATGGAATGATCTTTTCACATAAAATTGACAATAGAAGTCCATCGACAAGTTGCTACACATTAAGAAATTGCGGAACTTGAGGAATTCACCGAACAAGGAAAAGTTGGCTAACTCTAAAAAATACCAAAAATGTTGTTAAAAGAGAAGTCAATTATCATCTCATTGGTGAACTATTGAAGGGCTGCAGCTATTTTGGTTTCAAAACGACAGTATGGATTGACTAACACATGTGTTAGTCGCGCGTTTTACACCATCGATTTTGTAATAAATGGCTGCGATTGACTAACACATTGCTATCATGTTGTACAAAAGATTCATTTTGGAACCATAATAGACACGTCCCTATTAAAGTTGGTCAAGTTTATTAACAACAACATATTCCTGATTCAAAAAAATAGATTTAAAAAGGTTGCAATAATCTTGTGTCAAGTCCAAGAATCTAGTTTCGCTAAAGCTTGATAAGAGTGCTTCAAACAGATGTGATCTCAGGGAACGTGATGTTCACAGAGAAAAGAACAAATTGGATCTGTTAGAAAGGTTTTAGAAACTTCTGAACAAATACAATGGTAGGCATAAAGCCAATTCCACGACCTCTACCAACGTCTTCCTTGGTTGCACCAAAATGAAACCGCATGCATGGCGCACTATGTTGTAGAATAAACACAATGAATTTTGTTGAAGAAAATGGTAATACTTATCGAGTGATAATACTTGATATTCATTAGTGACCTATGTGTAAAATGTGAAGATGTTGACAATGCATGTCAAGAGCTAGACAAAATACAAAGAGGAGATAATTTCTCA
This sequence comes from Cryptomeria japonica, assembly GCF_030272615.1. Taxonomy (NCBI): domain Eukaryota; kingdom Viridiplantae; phylum Streptophyta; class Pinopsida; order Cupressales; family Cupressaceae; genus Cryptomeria; species Cryptomeria japonica. The sequence continues at coordinate 4,450,225 of NC_081415.1, read as the reverse complement.
TGAAATGCAACGATTACACAATGTGACTAGAATGAAAGTGGAAAGAGTTGTCATACAATGAATCTGCATATTTCAAATAGAAGCTACTCCAAGTCAAAGAAGACCACCTTTATTTCAGAGTATGTTCGATGCAAAGGATTGATGGATTACTACATCACACATACAATGTGGATGCCTAAGCATAATCAAGGTATCAATGGGTATGTAAAGCGGAAAAATCGAACCCTAGTCGTTCTCCCCTCCCCAACTCCAAGGAGAGAGAAGGGAGAGTCACTAGGGTTGATGGTTTTCACTTAGGAGAGACTTTACATTCAAAAGAGGGGTTGAAACCCACAAGATCCAATCCCACACAATGCAAGATTGGATTCTAAATGAGTTTCAAGGGTTGTGATAGCAAGGATACCCTCTTTTGTAAAGAATGTAGATAGAAAGATTGAACTAGGAATGCATGTAAAGTAGGAGAGAGATACTTATAAACAAAGATAGGGATACGGGATGAAGCTGCGGACCTGGAATTAGTAGTAAAATGTCGAGACGGTGCTGTTCTGCAAATTTGAGCGAAAGTTGATGGGACGATGGCGCCCGGCGTGCACACGGTCCTCCGAAAAATCTGTGAAACGAAGGGGGATCTGTTTGTCTCTGCATAAGGATTCCAGATCTTCAATTACAGCCGCGTACCTGCAACCTACACACAGAAAAGAGAGGACGATTGGGGGGTTAGGGATGAGCGGTTTGCCTTTAGGTCAAACCCCGGTTTTGGAATTAACCAAGAAATGAGAATGCTGTAAATGTAAATGTTTGTAATGTAAACAAGTACTGATACCTTGTTGTAAGAATGTTTGTATTCTTACATGCGAAGGTGTAATGTATGTAGTATGTTGTATGTTGTATGTGATCTCCTCTTCAATGGTTGAATCCTTGTCTTGAATGCAACACCTAGCCTTGAATGGAGACTTAGAATGCTCAATTGCTTGAAGGAATGCTTGAATGCTTGAATGCTTGAATGTTTGAATATCGCTTTCGCCTCTTGCTCGCATATGTCCTCCTCCTTCTTTGGAAGAGGAAATGTAGTTTATATACCAGGAAACATTATTTCCTGAATTGCAAACTTAAAGACCCGATGCCCAAAAGAGACCGGACCCAAAATAGGACCAGGGCATTGGGCGCCATGGTCCCACCTCCCGGGACAACAGGGTGCAAGGAGGGATCAGGCCAGGGTGCAGAAAAATGTAGTTTTTGGTGTCACAAGCAGGTTTCGGGGTCTCCATTCAGGTTCAACATTGCGCCGCCATCATGAAGACCCAAATGCAGTCGAAATTGCAAGTGTCACAATTTTAGGATGCTACAGGGTATCAAATAGTTATGCAATGAAGGTGTCCAACTTTTTTGATTTCATATTGTGTCAAAATGATGACATATTTTACAATGAAAAATATTTTTCAAAGACAATTAACGAACATTCAAGATGACAATGAAGGATTTGACGTAGTTGCAATGTGTGTCCTTGAAAGAGAGATGTTGGTGATATGCTTACAAGTATGAATGAAGCAGATGAAGATGGATAACTATCTCAAAGAGATCAACAAGTTGGTCTTTCTTCAAAGCTATAAAGTTTCAAGTTGTTCTTTTGTAAAAGTGACTATGTCACTCATGTAACAAGTTAGAATTCAGATTTAGTTTTTGTATAAGCTAGTTATCCTAACTTGTTTCTAAAAGGTAGTTATTCTATTTGTTTTTTAAATGGTAGTTACACAAAGTGGTTATATGGTAGTTATCGAAGGAGGTCTATAAATACGAGGGTATTTTATTTGTAAAGGACACTCTTACACAGGGGAGAATCTACAAAACTTTTGGTTTTTGTGTTTTGTATACAAAGATTTTGAACATGTATGTTTTCGAAAGAATAATAAAAAATGTGTTTAATTCATATGTCTTGAATCCATTTCTTAGTTATTATTATCAATTTACCATATGTTAAATTGATAATCTATTTCTGTACTTGTGCAATCTATTGATCTTCAGTTCAAATGATATATGTAAATGATGAAGCATAGTGTGAGAATTTGCCAAGATCTAGAGGCAATGGAAAGAACAAATAAGAGAGACAAAATATATGATAGGAATAAACTGTATTCTATCAAGATGCAAAATATGATCAACTGGATCATTACAAGATGTTCAAATGATTGCCTGTGATTGTCTGTACAAACAATGTAGATGAGCCTACTTATATAGGCAAGGCTATATGGATATTTGAGCACACAAACATGACATGTGGCTCAATAAGAAACAAAGGTGGGTAGGAAATAGGTGTGGTAGGTAGGAGAAACAATAAAATATTCCATATGAGGTGGAATGTACAACGAGATAAGATCAACACCATAAAAGGTGGAAATTCTCCTACACACACTATCCCAATGTGGCACAAACACCTAAGTGTCTCATATCCAAACTACTATTAAATACATGTACCTAAGTAAACTTAAGTAAGGTGTAATAATATCCAAGATGAATAATTATTTACACCAACACCCCCCCTCAAGTGCAACTTAGGGGAATGCACTAAAGTCTACAATGCAACTAAGCAATGCAAGATGGGTCTTGGCTACTAGGCCATGTTAGGTACCCACGTACAAATGCAAATGCAATCTCCCATAAATGGAGAAAGAGAGAAAAACCCAATGGGAAAAAAACCCTCCCCCAAAAGAGAGATGATGAAAGCACACAATGCTCTCATTGATGAAGAAGAGACCATGAAGGCCCCCCTCAATGTCAAATCTCCTGCAAAGATGGTCCAATGATGACGACCAAAATACCTCCCCATAAGGAAGAAATAGAGCCTATGCTGCACCAATAATGTCAAAGTGTGACAAAACCAAGTACCAAGTTGATGACGATGAATCACTCATAGCAACAAAAAGAAGATCAGGCATGGAGACAACCTACTCTGAGCATCATCTGGATACTTGTAAATGGTAGAAATACTGGTACAATCTAAGTCTTATGGGAGCCATGCACAAATGTGTACACTCTAAGTCTCAACTGGAGCCATGCAACAAGTCTCACAAGATATTCCTAATCTATGTGTACATGAGGATTACATCAAATAGTCAACAATGACAAGATACAAAGAGGTGTGACACTTTATGATAGTGCGAGTACAACATTTATCAAGCAAGAGCATACATCATGATAAAATATTCAAATGTGGAAACATGAAAATGATGCCACCAACAAAAAAGCCCTGTAGAATACTGCAGATGAAGATGCCTCCGAATGGAATTTCACCAAGAGATATAAATGAACAACTGACCCCCCATAAAAAGATCATGTTGGCAATTGCAAATAATGGAATAGTGGACTTCTGATTTCAATGATTACAACTTCTCAAAAATGAGATATAAGAGACTTCAACAAATACTGCTAGTGATCTAAACTGAGATCCAAGCAAAACACAAGTACCAAATAGGCCAAAAAATGACCAAATACTGAAAGTTCAATTTCTACTCACAATCATTGCAAACTAATTGTAGATTATGAAAGTAGACAAAAAATTATGCACTCTCAAAAAAACGACACTTGGAAAGGAGTCCATATGAGCCCAAATGAAGCCTCCAAAGTTGTAAAAAATGGGATTTCATGATTTTCGAAAAACTTGTATCCGAAAATCAAAAAACTCCTACACCACTATACAGATCACAAAATTCTACCCCAAAACAAAAAACATTGCTCGAAAAAAGGATTCCAGATGAGTGAGATATCACTATTTGAAAATTTTCTGCAAAATTATAATTTCTAAAAAATTTCCATCGCAACTTCAAACTTCAAATGCCTCTAGATTTGGCCTCCGAAGTCCAATTTGGATTTAAAACAAAAGGCAAAACTAACTATCTTAGACCTACTCAATCCAATGGTGACCTCAGATTTGACCCATCAAGCTTCAATAATAACCTACAATAGAAAGCTCCAAAATGCAAACCCCAAATAGCATAAAATTTCTCTCAATTGGCAATCCAATGACACTCTAATGACTCTAATACCATGTGAGACATGGACCAGCTCTGATACCATGTGAGAATTTTCCAAGATCTAGAGGCAATGGAAAGCACAAATAAGAAAGACAAAATATATGGTAGGAATAAACTGTATTCTATCAAGATGCAAAAAATGATCAACTGGATCATTACAAGATGTTCAAATGATTGCCCATGATTGTCTGTACAAATAATGTAGATGAGCCTACTTATATAGGCAAGGCTATATGGATATGTGAGGACACAAACATGACATGTGGCTCAATAAGAAACAAGGGTAGGTAGGAAATAGGTGTGGTAAGTAGGAGAAACAATAAAATATTCCACATGAGGTGGAATGTAACAACAAGATAAGATCAACACCATAAAAGGTGGAAATTCTCCTACACACACTATCCCAATGTGGCACAAACACCCAAGTGTCTCATATCCAAACTACTATTAAATACATGTACCTAAGTAAACTTAAGTAAGGTGTAATAATATCCAAGATGAATAATTATTTACACCAACACATAGTCATACCTTGGTATCTTGGTTTGCATGTGATAAGATAACCTATTTCTTTGTATTTTGAGATTTGTTATCCTTATTTTGTCATTGCATATCCAAACGGTTATTATGCTAAAAAAGCCCTTGTGATTTGTTATATGTTGTGAAATCTCAGTTGATATTCATTTGTCTATTATTTTTTAATAAGATAAATGGGTTTTATAGGGACCCGAAACCCAAATTCAAACAAAAAATAAAAAAAGATGAAACAATAACTAACTGGTCCAAAACTAACAACAAAAAAACCACCAAAATAGGGCAGAGCCCATAGACAACAACAACAACCAACAAAAACCTAAACTAAGAACAACACAAAACTAAACCAAAGAGTGCATAAGCTCAAAGTTCTTCTGGATCATATTCTTGTTGATCTCCTCAAGTTCTTCCATTATAAATCTCATTGAACTCCTCTCTTGATTCCCGCTCCTTGTTTTGGTAAAGGGGTCCGTAGTAACCTGTGATCCCGCTCCTTGCGAGCTTAGTTCCAAAATTTTCTTCTTTTGTTTAGCATCTGATGGTGGGACACTAGAGATAAGTTGGGTTCTATGGATAGTCATCATCGTAATGACCTTTCTGATGCCCTCAACGCTACTGCCCATGGCTTCCTTGCTGATCTCGACCAATTTTCTCAGGTTGCCCTTAATCTCCTCCAAGTTCTTTTCCAGCTGCCCTATTATGGACTCGTGAACCTTTTTCATAACTTCAACATCTTCGGTAAGCTTATGGGTCATTTGAAGAAGCATATCAGTTTTTTTAGGCATGGGATTCTCAGTGAAAGTATCGATAATACCCTTAATGACTTCCTTCAACATGTTAATTTCATTGCTAACCCAGAGAAAACATTCTTCTTGGCTATTGGTAGAATTTTCTAGGAGCACCTCAAAATCCATGCCTTGTTTGTTATCTTCCAATTCCACTTGGTCAACATTGAGGGGGATGTCAAGTTCAATTCCTTCCAATTCCCTTTCCTTAGTTTCCCCTGTTTTTCCCAATTTTGACTTTTTCAGATTTGGCAGGCCCAAACCCTGTGACTTGAGGGTCAAAGTTTTAAATTACTGGCAGCCAAACTAGGATGTTTGTTTCTTCTGTTGCTGCTGGTGTGATATTCTATGGGGGGGCCTCTTCTTCAGTGGGACAATAGTCTAGGTTCTCTTGTACCTTGAGGTCCCGCCAATCCATAGCTATAACACTCCCATCATCCTCAATCTCAGTATCAGACACAACTTGCAGGTTAGGGTTGGTCAACGATTTGGGGGTTTTCACTACTGGGGAGGGATTAACCCTGTGGGCTTCAACATATTCCATGATAAGCACTATTAAATTAAATTGTCATGCAAAATAAGGTTGTCACTATTCTTAGCATGTTTCGCTAAACTATGCTCCAACAATGAAAGCAAATAAAAGGGCAATGCAGTTCTTCTATCATGTCTAAAGTGGTTCAAGATCATAAAGTGGTAATAAAAGATACTAGAAAATCTTTCTTCAAGGGTTATGTACCTCATAATGACTTTAGCCATGTCCGCCCAAAGCAACAACAAATTTTTTTTGTTATAGCCTCCATCCGACATTTTTTGCATTCTGTCTCTTTCGCTTTGCTTATCAAAAAAGACTGAGAGGGTTTCCTCCACTACTTTTCTCTCTCTGTAGAACCTCTTGCTAACCATCTGCGAACCCGTGATCTCAGCAATGAAGGCCTAGCCAATTTTGAATTTAGCCTCAAAAGTCGTAAGGATGCCTTTGTGCTAACCATTAACAAACTCTTCTGTCGTTTTTGTGTCTTGGCCATGAAGTTTCTTGAGATAGGGTGCAAGACCACCATCTGTAATCTCAGTCCACAAATCCTTGTTGTTTTTCCATTTGTCGCAGGAAGTAGGTTTCATCCTATTTTTATCTCCCTCAATGAAAATGCTTCCTCTGCAAATATGGCCACCAAACTTGAACTAGGAGGTAAAAAACCAAATGGTTAAGAAAACTCTAGAAACCCTGGTATTGAATCCTGGTCGCAAATCCCACAAAAGGACTTTACATGCTTGGCAGGTTGTCATCATTAAAGTATGATAATTGGGCAAGATTATCGACATCCTTCCTTGTTAGTTCACACAAGTGAATGGGGAAATTTTCCTTTGTTGTCCACCACCTTGTGTTCATATGCCTATTGTTGGGGTTTCTATTATTCACCTTTTTTTAGTTTAGTTTTCTCTCCATTTTATACTTTTAGGTTAAAAGTACACAAAAATCCTAAAAAACCCCATCATACGAGGGAACTACTCCTCTTAAATGCAGATGAAGATTGCAGTTTTTCTACAATCTCTCCAAGTATTGGAGCATTTGTCACTACTCTTCAAGCAAACAGGGCCAATTTTAGAGAAATAATTGCAGTGAGAAATTTGTTTACCAACACAGCTATAGAGAAATGAATATTAGTTTGTTTCATTTTTCTATCAACTTACTTAGTCAAAAATTGATGTAAGGATTCTACAATGCAAGAATGTGTATTAATATATCAAACAATTCTAAGGTTGGGCCTTCACTTAAGGTAAAAAGTAAATTTAAATTGTGTTTATCAAACAAAAAAAAAAATTTAACTTTTAAGATATCATTGCTTAACATAGCGAGGTCTAAATTGAGATATCATAAAGAACTTTAAATTCTACCAAATGGATGTGAAATCAGGCTTTTTAAATGGAGACTTGGCACAATAAGTGTATATTGAACAACCTAAAGGATCCGTGTTGTCAGAAAACAAGGGTTATGTTTGAAAATTAAAGAAAGTCCTTTATGGACTAAAACACGCACCAAGGGCATGGTACTTAAGATTGGACAAATATCTTCAAGAAAAAGGTTTGAAAGAGGAGTTGAAGATAGCAACTTATACATCAAAGATGAAGGTAATAATCTATTGATTGTGGTTGTTTATGTAGACGACATTATTTTTTGTGGTAGCAAAGAAAAGATGTGCACAAATTTTTCTTCAAATATGCAAAAGGATTTTGAAACATAGATGCTTGGAGAGTTATCCTTCTTCCTTGGATTGCAAATTTTTCAGTCAAATGAGGGCATATTCATATCACAAACCAAGTACATCAAGAAGATGCTAAAGAAATTCATAATGGAAGATTGTAATCTAGTGAGTAATCCCATGGTTACAAGATGCAAACTAAGTAAGGATAATGAATTCCCCGATGTTGATCAGAACAAATATAGATCCATGATTGGATGTCTACTATATGTCACAACAACAAGACCTAACATCATGCAAGTATTTGGATTGATGGAACATTTTGAAGAAACAACAAAAGAAACTCATGTGCAAGCTGCCAAAAGGATATTCAAGTATCTAAAAGGTACTATGAACTTTGGATTATGGTATCCAAAAGGAAAAGATCTCACTCTCATAGCATATACAGATGTAGATTGGGCTGACAATGTTGATGATAGAAAGAGCACAAGTGGTGGAGCATTTTTTCTTGGTAACAATCTAGTATCCTAGATGAGTAATAATTAACCTTTAGTTTCTCTATCCACAACAAAAGTTGAGTATATTGCAACAACAACTTGTTGTATAGAAGTGTTATGGATGAAGCAAACCTTAAAAGATATTAAGGTTGAATATAAGCATCACATTTCCATATTTTGTGACAATACAAGTGCTATTAGCATATTAAAGAATCCAATTATGCATTTTAGGACAAAACATATTTTGATCAAATATCATTTTCTCAAAGAGCAAGTACTTGAGCAACAAGTAAAATTAGATTATGTTGCCACTAAGCAGTAGTGGCAAATATTTTTACAAAGCCTCTTCCAAAAGAGACCTTTGAATACTTTAGGGAAAATTTGGGAGTATTCTCACTCTTATCTATTAATTAATTGCTTTGCAAGAAGCTTGAGTTTAGGGGGGGAGAATATCACTTAACCCTAAAGACCCCTTACCATTAATGTCAAAGGAGGAGAAATTGGAGTAATGTGGAGCATTGTATAATTAAGATGATATCCTTAGGAGGTTGTCCTCACTGATAAAGGAGGAGATTGTAGAAATGTTGTCATTGATGTCAATAGTAGATATTAGAAGTTGTCATTAACATGGAAGTTGCCATTAGAAAGACTAATGATTAGATGACATGAGGAAAATGATGAAAAGATGTATGTAGAAGGATGCAGTAACGAGGATGAAATTTTTTCTGAAATCAAGAGAAACTTGGGACAATTAGTCAAAGGGAAGTATGACGCTGATATCTATACATTGCCCTGTGTAGATAGTCCACTCTATAGTAATCCATTTGATGTGAAGAAATCATATGATAGAGCTTGTAACCAAAAGAACAAATGAATGTGGTATTGTGTTGTTCCTTGTGCAAATACAAGTGCAGGCTTAAAACGTGAGCATATTTAATAGGCAGTGATATGAAGCAAATAAAAATAAAATAAAGTTTGTTAATGTTAATCAAAAGGCTTATGACTATGTTGAAGATAGGCAACGCTCAAGAAATAAATATATATATTTGTTAAGTGACTAATATGAAATTAAAGATTATTTTGAGACGCCTCTTTTCACAAAGATAACTCTTTGGAAGGAGTTCGTACCTATGAAGAAGGGTTATGTGGGAGATATAAATATCACATGCATTGTTGTGTGTTACAGTGTGTATACAATGTTGAAGAAATAATTTTGCCGCAAAAAGTACACAGTTGTGTATGTGTGTTTAAAGATCAATCGTGTTTAAGGTATAAATGCATATTGTTGGGTGACTATAAGAAGATTATTAGTAGATTCATAAGAGGAAATATATTTGATTTGTGTGACAGATTGGCGATCAAAGTGTTTGGTTTATAGAATGAATTATAGAAAAATTTGTGTTGAGGTTGGTGCATCATTTTGGGTGAAGTTGGTGCTTCATCCTTGTGAAGTTAGTGCTTCATCCTTGTGAAGTTAGTGCTTCTAGTGAGTTGGTGCTCACTAGTCGAGTTAGGGGTTGGTTCCTCTTGTAGGTTGATGCCTACAAACTTTTTAAAAGAGATATATATTTCATAAGAATTTATTCTCGTGGTTTTCCCCATTGATGTTTCCATGTAAAATTTGCGTGTTCTTATTTGTCTATCTTATATATATTTGTTAAGCTCTAAAAAAAATAAAAATTCTTTAATATACTTATTCACCCCCCCTCTCAATATATTTGAGTGCTCTTTAGCTTTATCATCAAAGGATTTATCTATAGAGGAATCATAATTATTTTTTATTCTTACATTCCCTTTTAAGATTCCCTTGCTTACCACAATTTCAACACCTCAATCTACCCCTTACTAGGTGTTTTAGACCTTCCTTTGAACTTAGAATGATCCTTAGACTTGTCATTTTCACCTTTCTTCTTTTCCTTACCTTTCTCCTTAGATGTACCTCACACATGCAATCCATCTTTAGACTCCTTTGAGGTCCTTCTCTTCATTTCCTCTTAAATTAGTGTGACAATGAGGGGTTGTCCAACCTCAAATCATCTAAAAAAGAACCACTAATTTCAAGAATAAGATTAACCCATGATTCAAGTAATGAACATAATAATAGAATATATTTATCCTCCTCATCAATCTTTATAGTAATTCATTGCAACCGACTCAAGATTAGATTAAGTGAATTAAAGTGTTCTGCAATTGAGTCTCCATCATTCATTTTAGGAGAATATAACTTTCTTTTTAGAAATAACTTTTTAATGAGACTCTTAGTTTGGTAAATTTGTCCTATTCTACTCCATGATTTATATGTAGTAGTCTCATTTGAAACATTAATAAAATAGAATCACATAAATACAAATGACTAGTGTCGTGGGCCTTTCTATCTAATTTAACCAGTCTTCATCTAACACAATATCTAGTTTGTCTTCTTTATTAACAAAAACCAATTGATTTTTCTTCTAAGAGATCCTCCATTTTTAAATTCCAAAGCTCATATCTAGTATTGTTAACTTTTCAATGTCCAACCAAGATGAGCTAGCCATGATCTCTTATCGCATTGAATTTGAAATTGCAAAAAAAATATCACACTTCCACTACATTTAAAAACCCAATCAAATACTCCAAGAAAGATATCCCCTTCTCAAATCAAACCAACTTGGCTCTCATACCAAATGTTGAAAAAATAGGATGAAACTTAACCGTGAAAATATGCTAATAATTTTATATAGTCAAATAAATAGATATCAATACATCATAGATGCAAATAGATAACAAAATTAATGTAAACCATAACTAGGAACTACACGGTGAAACCCTAGCTTGGAAAAAATTCCACACCTAAAGAGATCCAAGAAGATTTATATTAATCCTTCAAATGAGTTTCATCAATACAACTTCTCTCCTTGAATGACTGCGACACTTCATTACTTCAATAACATGTGAATTAACTTATTTTTCCTTCAACTCAAGTACTAAATATATTGATATGAAAGAAACCACACATCACAAATGGATTCTAAAGCCATTTAAAGACAAAAATAACAAAAAATAGAAAACTTCCTCTTTCAACTTGTAATCTTATTTACCTTTTGAAAGATATTCCTTATCTTTTTCAATCTTTCATTTAACTTCCCCTTTTTCATGCTCTTTCTATTTTAACAACTAAAAGAACATCTTACAAGTTTTCATAGTCAAATTTAACAACTTTCATGATAATGAAAAGGTAATTACAAATTGCTAAATAATTATTAAATACAATTATGATGAAAGAAAAGTTAAGACAATTTCTCAACATCTTTGACCGGACTTTATTTTTTTTGTAATTAACTTTGATCAATATTGAAAAAAGACATAAATACTTCAATTAAAAAGAAAATGAGAAGTAATGGCAAACAATGAATAAGGATTTGTAAGGGTATGGAAAAATAACGAAAATTAAAAATTGACTGAAAAATGAAAACTAGAATGAAAATGCAAGCCTAAAATTATATAAGTGAAATGAAACGCAATGTATAAACATACCAAAAAAAGCGACCATTCAATTCACCTCCAACCAAAAATTATTTGCAAACTAGTCACAAAATATTACAAATTTTTGTTTTTAGTTGTGGAAAGTATTGAGCTTTTGTGAACCCAATCATGCTATCATATTCCACCCTTGCTTTTAATCTCTTCCAGACCTTGAAACAGGCAAATATAAGATTATTGTTTCTTAGCAAACATTTTGTAGGCTTCTTAATTTCAGTTTTTATGTTTTAAATCAAACTCTACCAAGCTCAGATAGTATTTTGTTCTAAAAAGTAACATAGTCAAACCTTAATTTATGCCCATATAGTAAGTGTCTATGAAAATGCTTAATATACACAACCAATATCAGGATATATCTTTATATTGTTTTAAGCAAGATGCATTACTATGCATATGGCAATGCCTATATGGTCATTATGAATACCAATATTATGCTTTCAGTCTAAGAATATTGGTTAGAAATGTGCTTCCCAAGCAAAAATAGTGTAGGAGATTTAAAGTACACAATCCATCAAAAACTATCTATTATGATGATAACTATGGAAACAAATCTTTGTTTAAACATATGTAAATTCCTTCACTTTAAGAATTAGCGTCTTGCCAAGATAGGTTGATGATAATAAAATTATCAGTACTAGAAAATTGCAACGTGCTCATTGTACTTCATCACTAGTCTTAAGGCAATCATACTGAACACCAAGTAGAACTTTCTAATTAAATTATATCTGTTACAAAGATTAGTTTGGTTTATAACAATTATAGTCTTGAATGTAAGGATATTGGTGGGAATCATTCTCCTCACAGCTATATCTGGCTGCTCTGAGACAAATAGTAGGCTAAAAGTACAACCAGCATCACAGGTGAACTGACAATTATACCAATCAAGGGAGCGAAAAATATTCAGAAAGTGAAACGTCCCACACTATTCAGTATTTGTTAACAAAAACTGAAATGCTGAGGAGGAGGATTGATATCCGATAAATCTCTCTCTCGCAATGACTTTGATATTTCCTCCACAGAAAATGGTATACTGCCTGTGCAAAGTAACAAATGGGCGTCCTGCTAACGTAGTCTCTGCCTGTCCAAAAAAGGGATCTTTGGAACAAGGCACGTGAACTGTTTGGTCAGATGCCTCAAAGAAACATGTTCTGATGGCAGGATATGCGAAAAATATTTTGTTGAAATGGATTTAAAACTTCCATCCAAATGTGATTGGTGAGTATAAAGCCGGACTTTGTAACATTTGTCAGCGTTCTTCCAGCCTGTGCAAAAATGAGAGCTTTGGAAGAGGGTATGGACATCCATCGGAGAGATGTTGTAGCACAACTGCGATGGTAAACATGTATGCAAAATGTGTAAGCTTAGATAAGGCACTTAAACTGTTTGACGTAATGCCTCAAAGATAATTGTTCTCATTGAATGCCCTTGATTGCAGGATGTTAACAAAATGGATTGAGGATATCTTCACGAATTGCCAAAGTATCTAATGATGGTTTGTAAGAAGACACCAAAGCTTTGAGAATCTTAAATATTTATAATTTCTTTATTCATCACTATAAATCGAGTCTCAATATCATGAATAATATCAATTGAAGCAAACCCACAGCATTCAAATCCTTTGAGGAAGTGTACTCACATTTACAAGAGCGATGTTGTCAACAATTACTTCCATGCTTTTATTCCAACATAATATTGTCCCATGACCTTAATAAGTTCCTTGTCAATATTACACACAAACACAGAAGAGATGTCAATGGTGACATTGTGTCAAATAAATATTTGATGAGATCCATACCAAGAATTTGTAAATATATCCTCCTTATTCTCCACAAGGATGACTTTCTACTATAATTAATCACCAAAGTGAATGAGAAACTTCATTGGAACCTTTATAGTACCACAAAGAGCTTATGCGAGGTGAGGTTGGTGGGGGGAGGGGGGAGGTGGAAGAGAGAGAGAGAGAGAGAGAGAGAGAGAGAGAGAGATGATATTATCATAGCTAGGGAGTGAGAAACATCTAACAAAATAATGAGGCCAAAACTGTTGGAAGTGAAGTCTAACAGACTCCTTCCTTTTTGCCGCCAAATTCTTTGGCCTTTCATCTTCTGTTGTAAAGCTCTTTAGGAGCTGATTGAATATCATTTTAGTTGTGTATTCTGAAGCTGCTTGTAGCTATGTATGTAGAAACAAAATTAGTCATCAATATAATTGATTCCCTTACTTTAAGTGTGGACGTAGGCAATCTGCCGAACCATGATAAATTGCGTGTTTCTTTTAGTCCCTGTTCGTGAATTCATTGTTTAATTTCTGCTCTTCTAATTCGCTTTAAAATCCTAACAATTGGTATCAGAGCGAGGTTAGATGGCTGTTAAGATATCGGTGGTTGAAATTCCGGAATCATGGAAGAAGCGAAGATAGAGAAGTTCTCCGGTTAGAACTTCGGGTTATGGAAGGTGCAGATGGAGTCCTTACTGATAAAGCAAGACCTTTCACTTGCACTTGAAGGGAAAGAAAAGAAGCCAACTACGATGGCTGATGAAGAATGGGAAAAATTAGACAAGAAGGCAAGAGCGACAATTTTTCTCTCACTGTCCAACAATGTTCTCTTTAATGTCATGAGTGAAGCAACAATGAAAGATGTATGGGATAAATTAACAACCATGTATGAAATGGCGCCGGCTGCAAATAAAGTGTTTATCATGAAGCGGTTGTACAAGCTTAAGATGAAGGAAGGTTGTGCAATGGAAAATCACATCAATGAATTTAATACATTGATTAGTCAAGCAACTTCGGTGGGGATGACACAAGATGATGAGAGAAAGGCTATCCTTTTATTATGCTCTTTACCAAGCAGTTGGGATGGTGTTGTAACAACCGTTAGCACATCGATATCCGGTAAAAATAAGTTAGTTTTTAATGATGTAGCAACTACTCTTCTTAGCGAGGATTTGAGAAGAAAAAATGAAGAACCTTCATCCGGTGAAGCCTTAATGGTGGTAAGCACCGAAAATAGAGGTAGGAGGCATAATAGAGGCATAAATAATTATCATAGGCATTCAAAATCAGCAAGGAGATCGAAGTCTAGAAACATAAATGGTGATTGTTGGTTTTGTGGCAAATCTGGTCATGTAAAGAAAGATTGTAGAAACTACAATAGGGCACAAGAGAAGGTGCGGGACAATGAAGCAAATACAGTCTATGACAAGGATGATAGTGTACTAATCCTTTAAACAACTGACACTACTTTAGATTCATGGATACTTGATTCTGGTGCCTCCATCATGCTACCTCATGCCTTGAAGTGTTCATAAACTACAAAGAAGGTCACTTTGGAAATGTTTTTTTAGGAGATAACAAAGCTTGTGAAATAACAAGTAAGGGTGATGTGTTGCTACCATTAGAAGGTGGTAAAACATGGCTACTCAAAGATGTTCGACATGTCCCACAATTGAAATGGAATTTGATATCCGTTGGACAACTCTTCAATCAAGGTCTTAATGTGAATTTTCTTTCGGATACTTGGAAGGTAACTCATGGTACCATACTGATTGCAAATGACAATAAATTGGGTAGTTTCTATATGT
This sequence comes from Cryptomeria japonica, assembly GCF_030272615.1. Classification (NCBI taxonomy): domain Eukaryota; kingdom Viridiplantae; phylum Streptophyta; class Pinopsida; order Cupressales; family Cupressaceae; genus Cryptomeria; species Cryptomeria japonica. Next base: position 4,435,080 of record NC_081415.1, on the reverse strand, counting down.
AAGATTCATGGTGAAGTGGGAGCTGCAATGGTGGTTGAGGATAGCAAAGCGGATCTTTGGCATCAAAGGCTTGGGCATATTAGCGAGAAAGTGCTCCATGTTATGCACACAAGAAATCAGCTTCCGGGTCTCAAACTTGTAGATTAGCCTTTTGTGAATATTGTCTTTATGACAAACAAAAGCTAGTCGAATTTTTGAAAGGTGGGCATGATACGAAGACAACACCGTTGGAGTTTTTATATTCGGATGTTTTTGGGCTTACCGAGGTAACCTCCATTGGAGGAACTAACTATTTTGTCACCTTTCTTGATGATTGTACAAGGAAAGTATGGATTTACATGCTCTCTAAGAAATCTGAAGTTTTTTCAAAATTTAAATTTTTTAAGGCTTTAGTTGAAAATCCGATTGGGCATAAGATTAAGTGTCTACAAGCACATAATGGTGGAAAATTCTTTAAACATGAATTTGATGGTTTTTGTGCTGATAATGGGATTAGAAGGATTAAGGTTGTTCCTTTCATTCCTCAAGAAAATGGTGCAGCCAAGAGGATGAACAGGACAATCCTTGAAAAGGCACGATTTATATTATCAAATGCAGGTCTAGGTAAGGATTTTTGGGTAGAAGCTTGCAACACAACAGTATACCTGATCAATCAAAGTCCCTCAACTAAATTAGACTTTGATATTTCGGAAGAGGAATGGAAAGGGAAGAGGATTTCCTACTTGCATCTTCACGTGTTTGGATGTGAAGCCTTATCACATATACCCAAGGAGAAAAGAAATAAATTGGATCCCAAGTCGTAGAAGTGTATTTTCGTTAGGTATAGAGAAGAACAATTTGGTTTCAGGTTGTAGGTTGTAGGATCCAGTTCATAGAAAAATTATTCATAGCAGGGATGTTATCTTTAATGAGACTTCTTTCCCTACACTGCAAGTTCCAAGTAAATCAGAAACAATGTATGTTCCTCTATTGGTTTTTGGAAATTATCCTTCACCAATTCAAAATAATGGTGGCCTACATCAGTCTTCCCATCAAGTGGGAGCTCCAATGGTTATTAATCTACCGTTTGATTCCAGTTTTTAGTCCCCTGGGTAGACTCACAATGGTGAAGATATTGATAGCCCTTGTATTTCATCTTCTCAGCTCATAACAGAGCCATCACTGTATGAAACAGGGAAATTGCAGCCTCAAACTAAATCCTCACAAGTTCGGGCTCACGTGGAGGAATTACAGACGAGCTTGACTCCTACCCCGCGTCACGCATCTCAGTCAAAATTGCTTGGTGTAAAGAAGTTTGGGTGGGACACTGGGCAATCTTCACGGCATGCTGGGAGGTCCCCACGCCATGCTGGGATTTCTCCACAGCACACTGGACAGTACACATGTCTGCCCCAAACCTCCACCTCCACGGGCTCACAACAGGGGTGACCACATTCGCCTGCCATGGATGATGCCTCCGCGGTAGAACACTCTTGAGGTATGCCTCCTCCTCGCCTTGGTGAATCCAATCCACGTGGTCTTCATGGACTTCATCCTCCCTATTCTACGCAGAATTCTGAGTATGCTCGACCCGCAGTTTCCACATCAGAATTTGGAATTCACTCTGGGCATCAAACTTTGCCTACAAAAGACATTTATTTGAATAGACAAAGACCAAATGATTTGAATAATCTCAGTAGGGATGATCTCACTACTCACACAAAGATTCAATTGAGAAAGTCTACCAGGCAGAGGAGACCTTCGACTAAGTTCTCTGACTATGAATTATTATTCTATGAAAAAGCTGAGCCCACTTTGTTAATCTCTGATCAAACAGAGCTTATAACTTCAAAAGAAGCTTGTAAAACTGTAGATTGTGATAAATGGCATGTTGCAATTGCAATGTGCAAAGAAATGGATGCATTATTGTGAAATCAGACATGGGATTTGGTGTCACTTCTGTCTGACAGAAAGATATTACCTAATAAGTGGGTCTATAAATTGAAGGATGAAGCTGGTGGTCAGAAACGGTTTTGAGCAACACTAGTTGTCATGGGGTACACTCGGCAGCAAGAGCTTGATTTTAAAGAAATTTTTTCGCTAGTAGTCAAAATGAATACCATCCGAGCCGTTTTGGGATTGGTTGCAGCCTGGGATCTTGAGCTTGAACAATTGGATGTGAAGATGACATTTCTCCATGGCAAACTTAATGAGGAATTGTTTATGCATCATCTTGAAGGATTTATCAAAAAGGGTCAGGAACATCTCTATTGTAGATTGAAATGGAGTTTGTACGGGCTTAAGCAAGCCCCAAGACAGTGGTGCATCTCAAATTTGATAAGTTTATGATTGATCACAAGTTTATTCGCTGTGAGTCTGATCCTTGTATCTATTTTAAAAAGCTTCCCAATGGCGAATTTGTTATACTTCTCCTTTATGTGGATGATATGCTAGTGGCCGACACAAGCATGAAAATTGTTCATGAGCTTAAAACTCACTTAGCCAATGAGTTTGCCATGAAAGATTTAGGGGCAGCGAAGAAAATCCTTGGGATGACCATTTTTCGGTATAGGAAAAAGAGAGAACTCAAACTATCTCAACAAGACTACATTAAAAAAGTATTGGATAGATTTGGTATGGTGGATGCTAAGTCTGTATGCGTCCCCTTAGCCTCTCATTTTCAGTTGTCTTCTCAATTGTGTCAAAAAACACAAGAAATTTGCAGTTGTCTCCTTAATTGTGTCCAAAAACATAAGAAGATAAGGAGTTTATGGACAATATTCCATACAAATCTGCACTTGGGAGTCTTATGTATGCTATGGTGTCTACTCGTCCGGATATTGCTCATGTTGTGGGAGTGGTGAGCAGATTTGTGGCTAATCCGGGCAAACCACATTGGGAGACAGTTAAGTATATTTTATGGTATCTCAAGGGTACTTCAGATTTTTGTTTATGTTTTGGGAAGGGCAAGGCACACTTGCAAGGGTTTACTAGTTTTGATTTTGCTAGGGATTTAGACAAACGAAAGTCTACTTCAGGTTATGCTTTCACATTTGCTGGGGCAACGTTAGTTGGGCTTCAAAATTATAGCATACAATTGCTCAATCAACTGCAAAGGCTGAATACATATCTCTTTCTGAGGGAGCCAAGGAGATGGTATGGTTGCAAGTCTTGTTCAGCGAATTGGGTTTGAAGCAATCAGATCTTGCCTTATTTTGTGATAATAGTAGTGCCATCTTTATGACTAAGCATCAGACATCTCAGCCTCGGTCAAAACATGTCGATGTACGTAGTCATTATGTTTGTTACATGGTCAAAAAGGACAAGTTTCATGTAGACAAAATTCACACCAAGGAGAACCCAGCTGATATGCTCACCAAAGTTGTTAAATGGGAGAAGTTTGATTTTTGTTGAGCTTCTCTCGACCTTTCCAATATATGATAGTAGGACTAAGTGGGGGAATCTACTTGTGCAGTAGTTCGTTGGCTTTCAAGTGGGAGATTGTTGGAAGTGAAGTACTCCAACGAACTCCTTCCTTTTTGCCGCCAAATCCTTTGGCCTTTCATCTTCTGCTGTAAAGCTCTTTAAGAGATGACTGAATATCATTTTAGTTGTTTATTTTGAAGCTGATTGCAGCTGTATATGTAGAAATAGAATTGGTCATCAATATAATTGATTCCCCTTCTTTAAGTGTGGACGCAGGCAATCTGCCGAACCATGATTAATTGCGTGTTTCTTTTTGTCTCTGTCTGTGAATTCATTGTTTAATTTCTGCTCTTCTATTTCGCTTTAAAATCCTAACAAAAACCCTCTTGAACTAAACCAAATGTGTGGGAAGTATCACCCCAACATAAGATTTGATTGGTACATGCCACCAATGAACGACCATACAAGGTGAAATGATTATACCAACATCAAGATTAAATGTGTTGTTGGTCCCATATATTGCTAAGGCTAGGCCAACCATTGATAGCAATGTGTGACAATTAAAGATGTAAAACTACTTAGTATAGCACAAACTTCATTCAAAACTTAATGTTTAGTCTCCAATCAATTAAGCATCTTTTCTATGTACATATAATAATCCCCATGAAATTGCCCTTAATATTTATTACATGTAAATGTTGCATGATTTAAATAATAAGAAATCAAGATAAAAGGGCTTCAATTTCTACTTCATTGTAAGATCTCCCTCCAATTATCTTAAAAGCAAACTTTTTCTAGGATTTTCATGAGGAATCTCTAATTACTTAATCATATGATTTGGTAATATTAATCATGATTATCATATTTTTTACTTGTATTAGAAATTAACTAATTTATTTCATGTCTGGTGTTTATACCTTCAATGATGGATCAAGCTACATGATTAATCCATTTGTTCATGGGTAAAAAGAAAAGGGGCACTATTTTTAGAAGAGGGATTCATATAAATTGTTACATAGGGATTTTATTTAAAAATATATAAAGTAGTCAAGGGAAGCAATCTTGGGGATTAGTGTAGTAAAAGTATAAGTCATTGAAGACATTAAATTATCACAATCCATGTTATTGAATTTGAATGCTTCTTGATTAGACTATATGAAAATTTAAATGTCAACATTTTGGATCATACTCTACATGATCCTTCATTGGGAAAAGTGAGTTAGAGAAGAGAGTGAATTATTACGTATGATGATGGATCTTAGAATCATCCAAAACATTGAGAGAAATTTTTTCACATGGTCAAATCCATTTTTTTTCAAATTCAAAGCACAATTGAATTCTTTTAGTACCTTTTGTATATTTGGGCTTCACTACAAGCCATCACAATTTACTTTTCAATAATATAATATTTCTAGAAGAACACAACATAAAATGTATTCAATGTTAGGGATTTGTTTGAGTTCACTTACAAGAAATCCAAATCGATCTCCTCCTTAGTGAAAGGAACCATTAAGATTCAACTATCTTCACTTCTGGTAGTGAAGGGAATGAACTAAAAGAAGTCTATATGTTCCTACAATTTTCAAACCTCCCCATGTTTTAGCTATTTACTAAAAAGAAGATTGATTCAACCCTAATGAGTTTAGAATCAGTGAGATAAGAGATCTTGCCTTCATGAATTGACCCTATTTTATCCCTCTAACTTTGATAAATGTATTTGGAGTGTTTAGTTCCATTTCAATCCTTTCGTTTTCAATATCATATTATTAAAAAATTATATTATTGTTCCAATATTTGTTGATATTTAAGACTACAATTTTTTTACTAGAGCATACATCTTGGTGCTTCTTACTTTAAGAAGCTCACTCCTTTAGTGTTTGATAAGATCTATGAATGTTTGGCATTAAACTACATGCTTTTAAATATGAAGGTGCATTTCATGTTTAGATGATCTTCCATGACTAAGTCAGAGGAAGCGATATAAACCTATTTTTAAAATTTTAAAATCTTTAGGCCCAAGCCATTTGGGAAAACAAAAAAATAAAATCCAATTCACTTAACTACTTTTCTCAAACCTAGCATTTTGTTTGTCCATATGAGTGCTCCATTCCTAGTTAATAAATCTAAGAGTGTGTCCATCTAGATAAATGAATTAAAATTAATTTTTGATTGAGTGGCCCTTCTTATACCTCCTTGTTTGTCATTTTTTGATCAATATTATAATAAATATTCACATAGAATGTATAATTTATTTATTTATGATGGGCTTTATAATGTTATAAATGATTCAAATGTGATTATTTATGTGTTAGAATGATGAATAACTTTTTATGAATTTTCAAAAATCAATCATAAAGTGTGATTGAACTTTGGAATTTCACCAAATTGTAATTCTTTTGCTAGTTTCTTCACAAAGTAATGGGTTTGAGGATAATAACCTCATACTTCAAATATCCATTCAAGATCCCAAATTTATTTGTGTCTTTGTTTAATTTCAATAATGTATCCTACTACATGATAGAATATTATGTTTTAATTCTCCCTATTTGGTAGTTTATCTTAATTTTTGTAATTGTATATAGAGGTGAGGATTGTATTACTTTCTTTAGTCACATCTTTCTCTAGATTAATTGCTAGGATAACCGATGAACAACTGAGGAGGGGGGGGGGGGGGGGGTTGAATCAGTTGTTAACATATTGTAACATTTATTCCACTGAATAACCTTAACCACATTAAGTACCGGTAAAGCAGAAACAAATACCGATAAACAATGCAACTTAACAAATAAACATATAATCAATGCAAAACAACCATACCACATAACACCATGATTTGTACATAGAAAATCCGGAAAGGGAAAAACCACGGTGGGAAGCCTACCCATAGTTAGATGATACTTCTACAAAAAGTATGTGTTATGATAAGGGGCCTGCACTTGCAGGAAGGCACACTGCCAAGAGCGTACTGCTCATTTCAAAAGAGTCTCACTGACTATAGAGGATAAAACCACCTCAAGAAGAATGGACAACAATCCAATGAAGTGAACTGCCAAAGATAGAATCTACCATGCCTGATTACAGTCCCTGTTAAGCTCAATGGCAGAGGACTAAATCCTCTTCTGAATCCAATTTGATCACCAATGATCGACCAACTCCTCTGCCTGAATGATATTACAATATTCGCACATTACAATCCTTGACCATGACCTTTTTCACAACCATGATACTCTACAAAGAGTTTCTACCTTATATTTATACAAACCCTAAGGCCAAAACCAATTACGTCGGCCACCTAAAAGATATTACAATATAAATCCATATTACAATGATATGCCATGTCGGCTTAAGACCAAAACAATAATAATAAATCCATAGATCATCCCGATAACGTGTAGAGTACACGTTAGTATGATACTAGTCCATAACCTAGATAGGCACCAGACCTATTCTGAGTCCACCACGCCAAAGCAATATCTTCAAGCAGTTGAAGAACGATCAAAGAACATCTTCAGCATCCTGAAAGCCATCTAGAAACTGCACCAACACCACTTATGCATACTATCAATATTCCTCAATGAAATCTCTGCTAGTAAAGCCTTGAACTAATTTCGGTAAGGGTTTACCAGAGTGTGTGACAACATCCGGTTACCAAGTCCATACCAATTGACCAAGACATGCTCCAGGAGAACGTACCACATAAAATCAAACATATCCCATAGATCAAAACATGTCGGAAGTGTCTAACAGATAGTGTCATCTGCCGGTAACACTAGATCTCCTATCGATAACCAAAACCCGTCTGTCGGTGCTAGTAACCAACCATATCAGCTAGTGTTGACATCAATGTAACACATAATCAATTCATCCATAATGCCAACAATCTCCCCCTTTGGCATTGATGGCAACACTAGATGTGAAAATAACATCTAAGTACCAAGAAATGCCAAACAAGTCTCCCCCTGTGGAAGACCACCATCAATCTCCTGAATAACTCTCCCAATCACTATTTTTCCTCAAATTTTCACATCACTATATCTCCCCCTTTGACATCAATGCCATAAATATGACAAAAATATCAAAGCAATAAAAAAAAACCTCTGAAACTCAAAGCTAACTAGTCCCCTTGAGTAGTAGCACCACTCATCAGTATCGAAATGAATAATGTCTCTGATAATGCATGTCAAACTGATGACAAACTACATCAATCAAGTCTCTGCCGGAGGGATAGAAACCCCTAACCTGTCTGTCAAATATTCAAATGATTCCTTAGACAGTGGTCTAGCGAATATGTCTGCAATTTGTTCTTTAGTGTTCACATAAAACAATTTGACTTCCTTTCCTTCTACTTTGTCCTTCAAAAAGTTAGACTTTATTGATATATGCTTAGTGTTGGAGTGGAATACCAGATTCTTAGACATGTCAATAGCTACAGAGTTATCACAGTAGATAACTACCAGTTCACTACAATTTACCTTGATATCCTTCAACATTTGCTTCATCCACAAGACCTGAGTGCAATTAGTTGCTACTAAAACATACTTAGCTTCTGCAGTAGATAAAGAAATGCATGACTTCTTTTTGCTGATCCATGAAACCAATTTCTTTCCAAGAAAGAAAGCTCCACCAGAAGTGCTCTTTCTGTCATCAGTATCTCCTGCCCAATCGGAGTCTGTATATGCACATAAAGTGAAGTCATCATTCCTAGAATACCATAAACCATATTCTATTGTTCCTTGCAAATACTAGAATATCCTCTTTACTGCACATTCATGATTTTCTTTAGGCTTACTTTGATATCTTGAAACAATACTTACTGCATTCATAATATCTGGTCAAGTCTGTGTCAAATATAACAAACCACCAATCATAGATTTATACCTTGTCAGATTTATCAGTGTAGAAGTATCATTGATAGATAATTTCTCACTTGTCACCATAGGAGTACTTACCGATTTGGAATTATCCATACCAAAATTCTTCAACAATTCCCTCAGATACTTAGTTTGACAAATAAAAATGCCTTTATCAGTTTGAGTAATCTGCAAACCTAATAAAAATCTCATTTCACCAATCATGGACATTTCAAATTCATTCTTCATATTGTTAGCAAATTCCATGCACAATTTATCTTCCCCTCCAAAAATAATATCATCAACAAATACTTCAATAATCAGAATATCATTGTCAATGATCTTATAATATAAATTACTATCAACACTGCCTTTAGTAAAACCAAGCTTCAAAAGTTGTTTATCCAACCTTGCACACCAAGCTCTCGGAGCCTGTTTCAATGCATATAAATCTTTCTTCAGTCTGCAAATTATATCTTTATCATCTGTTAGTGAAAATCCATCAGGTTGCTCAATGTATACTTCTTCTTCAAGTTCATCATTCAAAAATGCACATTTGACATCCATTTGATAAACCTTATAGTTCTTATAAGCTGCATTGGCAAGAAATAGTCTAACAACTTCAATTCTAGCTACAGGTGCAAAAGTTTCACCATAATCAATTCCTTCCATTTGAGAATATCCTTTACAAACCAATCTAGCCTTGTTTCTTAGAACTTTACCATCCTCATTCAGTTTATTCCTAAAAACCCATTTAGTTCCAATAACATTCTTATTTTTAGGCTGGGGAACTAAATTTCAAGTTTCATTCTTCTCTATCTGATCTAATTCATCTTCCATAGCCTTTAACCAATGTTTATCCTTACAAGATTCAATAACAGTTGTCAATTTAATTTGAGAAATAAGACATACCTCATCATTTTCCAGTCTCCTTCTTGTCATAACTCCCTTGTTCCTATCTCCAATAATTTGATCTTTAGAATGATTTAGTCTTACATACCTTGGTGTCTTTTGAATTTCAAGTTCACTGCTCTAATCATCAGTCACAGTTGAATTTTTTGATAGTGCCAATGTAACTATCTCAGATTCGAGTACCGGTTGAGTCATTGCCGGTTTTGTTATGATCATCTCCATTTCCGGTTCCCTGTCATATGATATTGATTGATTTCTATACTGCTCATCCACTTTCACATTAGCACTCTCCACAATTTTCTGCAATCTTTTGTTATAACATCTATATGCTTTGCTTTGAATTGAATAACCAAGAAATATCCCTTCATCACATCTAGGATCAAACTTCCCAATAGAATCAACTCTTTTGATATAACATTTACTTCCAAAAATTCTGAAATATTTAACAGTAGGTGTATGTCCAAACCATAGTTCATTAGGGGTCTTACCAGTTTCAACTTTGATATGAACTTCGTTAAATGTGTAGACTATTGTACTCATTGCTTCTCTCTAGTAGATATGAGGCAATTTAGCTTCCATCATCATAGATCTTGCTGCATCCAAAATAGTTTTGTTCTTTCTTTGCACTACTCCATTTTGCTGAGGAGTCTGGGGTGCAGATAATTGTCTCCTTATGCCATTTGTCTCATAGTAACTGTTAAACTCATGAGAAGTGAATTCACTGCCATGATCTGATCTCAAACATTTGATTTTCAATCTAGTTTCTATCTCAACCTTTCCCTTAAAGATCTTGAATTTCTCAAAGGCTTCAGAATTATCCCTAAGAAAAGTCACCCACATCATTTTAGAATAGTCATCAATAATCAACATGAAATACCTATCACCTTGAAAACTTCCAGTCTTTGCTGGATCACATAAATCAGTGTGAATCAAATCAAGTACATCATTAGATTTATCATGTATGCTCTTAAAATAACTTCTAACTTGCTTTCCGAATTGACATTCCTTACATACTAGATTATGAGGCTTCACAATCCTAGGTATATCTCTAACTGCCTTAGTTGAATTGATCTTAACAATACAATCAAAATTAACATGACACAACCTCTTATGCCATAACCAACTCTCATCAATATGAGCAATCAGAGAAGTCTTGTTACCAATGTTCAAGTGAAAGATATTACCTCCAGTCTGAATACTGGTTGCAATCTCCAAACCAGTCTTGTTAATGATTTTGCATTTTCTATCTTTAAATTGAAGTTGGAAACCCTTATCAACCAGTTGACCAACACTCAAAAGATTGTGTTTTAAACCTTCTACATAATAGACATTATCAGTATTATGCTTGCCATCCAAAGAAATAATACCTCTACCTTTGATCATACATGCTTTGTCATCTCGAAATCTGACTTGACCTCCATTGTATTCTTGCAGTGATTAAAATTTACTTTTATCTCCAGTCATATGGTGTGAGCATCCACTGTCAATTAACCATTCATCTTTATCTTCAACTTTTGCTGCTAGGGCCTTTTCCTCATTTTTGATAATTGGTACCGGTTCTTCTTCTTGTAAAGCATAGAACACCCATTCCTTTCCATTGTCGGATGCATTAGCAGAGTCTTCTACCGGTTCATCTGCAGAGTCATCACTTACTCCTTCCTCATCCACTATGTAGCATTGTTTATACTTCTTGAATCTATATATGTTATGGTTAGGTTTGAATGATTTCTTAACTCTTTCCTCAAATCTCGCATTCCTTTCAAGACATCTAGAAGAAAAATCACCAATCTTATTACATGAAAAACATTTAAAAGGTGCTTTGCTTTCATAATTACTTCCTGTCGGACCTTTAGGTACTCTTCTAGCAAATAAGGCTTCAAGTTGCTCAAATTCTTCATCTTCCTTCCTCATGTCTTCCAGTTCTTTTGCATATAGGACTTTCCAATCACTTTTGCCTGTAGATAATGATGATGATGCATGAAAAGTAGGTTCAAACTTTACAACTCCAGAAGATCCAAATTCTTCAAGTTCAAAAGCAGATAATTTCCCAATCAAAGTGTCTTTGTTAACTGAAGAGTTTTTCATTGTTCTCAACTCATTAATTGCAGTTGCCTTATCTTGTAAGCCGGTGGAAGGGCTCTCAATAATTTGGAAACTATTTCATCTTCACTCAAGGATCCTCCACAACATTGAATTCCTATAACAATCTCATTTACTCTTTCCATAAACATAGCAATTCTTTCATTATCTTCTATCTTCAAGTTTTCATACCTTACCCGATAACCATCAAGTTTAGTAATTTTCACAGTAGGGCCACCTTCATTCAAAGTCTGCAATTTATCCCACATAACCTTTGCCGATGATTTGTCAGTCAATCCCATAATCTATTGATCAGTAAGTGCACACAAGAGGGCTTCTCTAGCTCTACAATCATTGTCAATGTTCTTATCCAAGTCTGTAGGAGTAGGATTGCTAGATGCTGGATCATAAGGTGTACATCCTTTCTCAGTGATCTCCCAAAAATCCTTGCCAAGACATCTAAGATGAGTCTCCATCTTGATCTTCCATATTCCATAGTTTGTTCTATCAAGCTTAGGAATTTCTCTTCTAAAAATAGTTGCTAGATTAGAAGTGTTAGCAGCCATAGGATCTACCTCAAGCGGTTAAGCTTTTGCAAAAGAGGACCAAAGCTCTGATACAAATTGTTAGGATAACTGGTGAACAACTGAGAGGGGGGGGGGGGGTGAATCACTTGTTAACAGATTAGCGTACTACTCATTACAAAAGAGTCTCACTGACTATAGAGGTTAAAACCACCTCAAGAAGAATGGACAACAATCCAATGAAGTGAACTGCTAGAGATAGCATCTACCATACCTGATTACATTCTCGGTTAAGCTCAATGTTGAATGACTAAATCCTCTTCTGAATCCAATTCGATCACCAATGATTGACCAACTCCTCTGCCTAAATGATATTACAATATTCGCACATTATAATCCTTGACCATGACCTTTTTCATAACCATGATACTCTACAAAGAGTTTCTACCTTATATTTATACAAACCCTAAGGCCAAAACCAATTAAGTCGACCACCTAAAAGATATTACAATATAAATCCATATTACAATTATATGCCATGTCGGCTTAAGACCAAAAAAATAATAACAAATCCATAGAACATCCCAAAACATCTCGGTAACATGTAGAGTACACATTAGTATGATACCTCTCCATAACCTAGATAGGTACCAAACCTATTCTAAGTCCACCATGCCAAAGAAATGTCTTCAAGCAGTTGAAGCATGATCAAAGAACATCTTCAACATCCTGAAAGCCATCTAGAAACCACACCAACACCATTTATGCATATTGCCAAGTTTCCTTAATGAAAGCTCCGCTGGTAAAGCCTTGAACTAATGCTGGTAAGGGTTTACCAGAGTGTGTGACAACATCCGATTACCAAGTCCATACCAACTGACCAAGACATGCTCTAGGAGCACATACCACATGAAATCAAACATATAGCAATAGATCCAAACATGTCGGAAGTGTCTAACAGATAGTCTCATCTGCCGGTAACACTAGATCTCCTATCGGTAACCAAAACCTGTCTGTCGGTGCCAGTAACCAACCATATATGCTAGTGTTCACATAAATGACAAAACATCAATGCAACACATAATCAATTCATTCATAATTCCAACATTAATTAGTTGGGGATTCTATTAAGACCTTTTCCTAATAAAAAAAATATAAAGATTACATCCATAAATATTGCATTCATAATAGAATAAATTTCCACAATAGTCGGGATAAATAATTTATACAAAAGCATGAAGAAACATTAAATTACATCCAGTCTAATGGATCACTCAGTTTGACATCAATGAAAACAATCACATAAGTCTAAATCCTATAAACACCACGACCATAACCAACAAACATCCTAATGCCAAAATCTTGTATTCTCTACAACATTGCAATCCACTAGATATTCAACCTCTATTGCATTAGGGTTCTAATTTAACTTTGTCAAGACTCCAACAACTGTGGGATCAAGTGATGGGAACCTACTTCATGACATATTTTTTTCTTGAGCTAAGCTCTATTGTTCTTATTTGCAAAAATGATTAGAATTGTGAAGTTGCTAGAGAACTCTAGTACATGACATTGATTATGTAACACCATGAAATTTTTCAACACCTTCCCTACATCTAGACAAAAATAATGACAAAAATAATTTGTGATGTACTAGCTTCAATTCATTATTGTCCATGAGTATAAATCATGAAGGAATTGAATGAATGTTCTTAACACCATCACTAATATTTTTCTTCCACAGTTATCACCACCTCTTCCTTATTTTCAACACTTCAATATCCTTAAAATGTGTACAAAATATAAAGCATATAATATATTTATACACTCTAAGCCACATTAGGGATAACTACTACCAAACACTATGAAATCCTCCCTCATATAAGCCTTATAATGTAGGGGCCCTGATTATCCAAACTAGAGGTAATTATTTGATTACAACTAAAGGTTTAAAGTAATCTCGTATCCATTAGTTGAGCTCCTCTTAAAGAATTCATTTCCATCCATAATTGATGCATGATTATTATGGTGGTAATAAAACTATAGACCACACAAATAATAAAAATAAAGATAACCAAAATACCATCCCATAGAAATTTACTAGTAATAAGACATAATAGTAAAAAACCACCACATTGTATAAATTTAACAATATGTTCTCATGCACACTCTATAAATATAGAGAGATGTTTTATTACAATGAATTATTACACTATTATCTTAGTAGACAAAGATTAATATTAACTATTTATAATACCTCAACTCAAAAATATAATATTGTGCTACCAAACATAAATAGAGATATAATAAGAGAAGGAATGACTATCAAACATAAAATCTTTGTGAAAGATTTAGAAAAGTTTTCTTCTTCCAAGATAGTGAAATCCTTGTTGCCATTTTACAAATGTTTGGTATGGATCTTATCAAGTATTTACTTGATACAATGTCAATATTGGCATCTCTTTCATGCTTGTGTGTAATAGTTATGCCCTCATTAGTGAAAAGGAACTTATTAAGACCATGAGACAATATTACATTTAGAATAAGCATATGGAAGTAATCCATAACTCCATCACTCTTGTAAATGTGAGTACTCTTTTTCTTAAAGGTTTTGAATACCATTGGTTTTCTTTAATTGATATTATTCACAATATTGAGACTAGACTTATAGTAGATTTGTAATGATGAATAAAGAAATTGCAAATATTTAAGATTCCCAAAAAATTTGGTGTTTTTTTACTAGCATTGGGTATTTTGGATATTAAGTGATCTTTGAGGAATTATGTCAAACAGTTGAAGTGCCTTGTCTCAGCTTACACATTTTTCATACATGTCTACTAGGGTAGTTTCACTACAACATCTCTATGATGAATGTCCATGCCCTGTTCCAAAGTTCTTATTTTCACAAAGGTTGAAAGAATGCTAGCAAAGGTTGCAGAGTCCAACTTTAAATACCCACCAATCACATTTGGATGGAAATTTTAAATCCATTTCAACAAGAAGGAATATCATTCGAATCATTAGAGACAATGTAGACCCTAGTGGTTTTTTAGGAATGGGCGTGAACGACAACCAAGGCTAGTAAAGATTTAGAATTTTGTTGGGCCTCCCTAGACTCGAAGCGGGAATCAAAATAGACAATCCAGTGTCAAGCATCCCACCAACAAGTGGCCTGCCAATTCATAGGAATGGAAGGAAAAGGGCTTCCAGAGAGGAAAGAATGGGTGGTTTAGGAAAATGTCAATATCTGAAGCAGATGTGGTGCGCATTTGGAGATCAGATCACTTCAAAGATGGACCTTCAAATGGATGACTGGAATAGAGAAGGGATTCAAATTCCAACAAAACAATCCCCCTTGGCTCTAAAGAGGAAATTAGTAAGGATTGTTTGAACCCCTGGTCAATTTCTATTGTAGATGAAGTTGTAACGCAAAATAAAGAATATATGGAAAAATTAGGGTTTTTTATCAAATGGGGGGATTTAGATGGAAGAGTCGAGAGATAATCAATAATTGGTGCAAAGAGAAATGGGGTGTGAACACATTGTTTAAACCGGTTGTAAATGATTTTTACTTTGTTATCTTGGCATCGATGGAAGACAAGCAGAGGGTTCTCAGTTCTACCCCTCTTTTCATGAATGGGGTGCATATGTATCTTTTTGGCTGGAAACCAGGATTCAATCCCAAGACTGAGAGGGTTCCTAAAACTGCAGTGTGGTTTTGCATCTATAACCTACCATCAAAGTTCTGGGGCGATGTAGTCCTGAAAAGTATTGGTTAAAAATTGGGTAATATTCTATATCTAGACAATCCTCTAGAAGACCAAACAATGGGAACTTATTTCAGTATTTATGTGAGTGTATCCTCAGAGGAAAAGATTCCAACAGAAGTTGAATTGATATTGGAGGTGGGTAAATGGACACAGTTGATTTATAGGGAGGATAAATTGGATTTATGTCTACATTGTAGGTCACAGATCCACAACCTGGTCAATTGTTACTTCAAGATCTCTGTTGATGCTAGTCACATAATTGAACAATTTTTTAGTGGCGGTGTAAGGGAGAAATTAAGTGGGGTTCCACTAATTGACATGGAGAGAGTAAACCTTGGTATGTTCAGATTAACAAGGAAAGAGTCACATGTTGCAAAACGCATGTTCAATTTCATTACCATTATGATGTACTTCAATATATACATATTACCATGCATAGTAATGGAATGTTCCAAGAATGTGGTATAAATATACCACCTAAAACTATAAATGATTTTATATCAAGTTTGTTTTCCAAACCACCTAATGAGCAATATTTAATTTTCAATGCATGTGTTTCTGGTGTATGTGATATATGTGGCAATCTTGCATTGTTGGATGAATGTTTGCATGAAAATTTTTCAATTGATTTTGGACAACAATTAGTTGATGTGAGAAGATTTAAAAGTGTTGAGTATCCATTGAAGGATGGAAAGGCTGGAAGACGGTGCGATCTAATTACTTAAAAAGTTAGTGTTCATGTTTATGAATGAATTTAAGAGTAAGATCGTACCTAAATATGTGAAACACTCTCAAAATGCTAGATGACTCGATGGTCAGTTTCGAATATGTAAGAATACATTTCATGTTGGTAGTATACTTTCAGTCATTGGCTTTGTAGAGAACTACATGCTTGCACCACAAGATGAGGTCCAATCACAATATTACAATTCAGTGCAAGTAGAAATTTTTGTTCATATTGTCTATAGGCATGCACCTGATAGTACATAATAGGATCGCAAAATTTTGAGAGAGTACCATTTCTATATGAGTGATAATAAATTACACTCATTAGAGTTTGTCTAGTATTGCTTCAAGACCTTTTTATGAGAATTTGAGGGAGAGATAAATTCAGATGACACAACATCTAATATGGTTAGATAATTACACAGGGCAATTCAAGAATGCTAGAATGTTTTATTGGTTGAGTAGGATACATAAGTGAACTAATATTGAACACATGTGGAGTTTTTTTGAGGCTAGACACGGGAAAAAAGAACATGATGGTGCTGGTGCATGTGTTAAGAGAGCCCTTTGCAGAGAGAAACTCAAATTCGAGGAAAAAGCTAAATTTTAAAATGCAAGTGCAATTGTGGATTGGTGTAGTGCAACTTTATCCACAGGATCAAGTCAGAACTCTACAATCAAACATTTCTTCTGGCTAGTTGAAGAGGAGAATATCCTTCCAAGATATGATTGTTATACAATCAATGGGTTAGCTAGATGACATTCATTTAAGAGTTTTAATTCTAACACTTGGACTATATGGACTAGGGAGCTTGCATGTTTTTGTCAATTTTGTGTTGCGGGTGAACGGGAAGAATGCAAGAATACGGAATGGGTTGAAGAATGGCAAAAAAAATCCTTAACACCTAGTGAGACACAATATCAAGATGTTAGAAGAAAAGAATACCCGGATCATGCATTTGCATGATAAGATTATTATCATGTTTCAGACCTCATACAACCTGGTAATTTAATTTAATTTCTTGTTTATAACTTTAAATTATATTACTTATGTATTTTCATATAATTTATGATTGTATTTGAATTATAAATTCTCATAAGTTTTATTTCTACATGTACTTAATTTTGTTTTCCAGGATATGTGTATGTTGTTGTTGCACCTGAGGATAATGATGAGAAGACTGAGCATTGGCTAGCTAGATGTGTAGAACCTAAGAAAAAGTGGATATGTCATCAAGTAGATGATGATGGTTTTTAGTATCCAGTTGGGTCTGTTGTGGTAGTTGGCACATGGCTATGCAAATACCTAACAAGAAGGGATGGCTTACTAGCTTATGAAGACTACTAATCAGAAAAGAAGATTATACACTATTCTCATTTGGTTGTGGCAACAAACATCAAATTAGAAAGATACAAGGGAGACCTACTAATAAGGTATTATGGACACTTTTTATGGAAGAGCATGAGGCAATCATAGACACATTGCAGAAGAGAGAGGATGCAGATGGTACAATAGGTTGAATCAAATTTATGCATGTAAGTTTGTGTTATTTGTGTGAACTTTTTATATGTAACTTTCTATATGTATATATATGTCTTCTTTAATCTTATATGTAGCTAATTAATTTGGTGTTCAGGTGTCAAGTACAACTTTATGTAACATGGATGACACTGAACTTGTGCATTTTACAACTTTTGGCTAGTAAAAGTTGTAATACTAGGTGAGTGCAATTCTTTTATTGTTGTTATATGGTAATACAAGATGAGGTCCTAGAATTCAATTTAATTATGAATTTTTTTTGTCTTTGTCCATTTAACATATATATTATTGTTATATACATAGGTAAAATGAAATTTCGGTATTGAGATGTGAAGTACAACTTGACGACATGGACGACATAGATACAACTTGGTGAGTAAATTAGACTGAATAAATTACATTTAACTTTTTGTAGCATAAATTGAACTTTATTTTTAAATATATATTTTTAATGACATTTGATAATTCATTTTTTTTTGCAGGACCCCTAGAAGAACATATGTGCACATGAATTATTTATGTGCAACAACAGACAAGTGCATTGATATAATTTTGGTTTCATAAACAACATTGTATTCGTCTACTTTTGTTAATAAATAAACTATGTGCATTGGCCGTATGTTCACTAATTGATGATAATAGTTTTTTTTATGTTGATAGTTATTTTGTCATGTCAATTGATGTTTGGTTATATATAAATGTATGTATATGTCCTACTCTAATCTAGTTCTCATAAAGTCAATTCATCTTGTCAATTACATGAACAAATAAGTACATAATAATGAATGATAACAAGTCTATGTTATAAGTCCACCATAGTACTTATTTTGAATATTATTATTTCAATTGTAAAAATGACCCATTCAATTATGTAGGATATTCTTTTTAAATCACATCATTTAGTGAACTATTCAACAAATTCATCCTATCTTTTTCATATTCTAATTTTATTGCTCCCAAAAATGTCAATTTTAAAGGCTAATTATTTCCCATCACTATTTTTGCTAAACCAATATAGATCTAGCATTTAAGATTTTGTGTTCAATGACAAGTTCAAAAGTCATTGGTAATTATGAATTAGATTGAAAAGAAAAATGAACCAATTATTTTTTATTACATCCACGTCAATGGATACAACATTGTCATAAGCATTTACATAAATGTCATGTGTGTCTTTAATTTATATGTATATTAGAAAACAAATTTGGCTTAATGTCAACAATGTGTCATGATTATTCTACACAATAAATTCCCAATATGTTTTTAGTACCCCATTTGTCTTTGACACACATTTAAGAATATGTTAAATTTCATTGAAATCATTAGATTTAAATGATGTAACCACATCAAGTGGACAAGACTATATGTACATGTATTCATCTCAAATATCACAAACATCTTTCTTAGGTTTTATTTTCCATATGTATAACATTTCAATATTAGACCTAGACTATCACACTAGTCATAACATATCATATGACCCTTGTTAAGGAACCAAAAGTCCACAAGCAGGTAAGGGCCTTGGAAGCTGATCAGAATCTGGAAAAGGAGACCATGGAAGAGGCTCTTAGGGTTGTAGACATAACTACTGCCCAACACACCCCTAAAGAGGAACAAACAACCCTTGGAAAAGCTGACCCCCCCTAACCCTCCCCCTGAGGGTTTGCAAGGTTTCATGGAAACTATGGAGTGGCTCATTAATGGTTACAAGAAAGTTGTGGATGAAAACAAAAAACTCTGCAACAAAATCTTGATTCTAGAAACCATCAATACTGGGGAAGGGAAGACCATGGCCAACTACATAGAGGACTGAAAAGAACCATTGCCAAAGCCGAAAACATAAGAGATGCTTTCAACCCCAGGTTTGAAAAAATTGAGAAGGATTTGCTGGAAAGGAAAAATCTTGTTGACACTAATGACCAAACTCTCTCGAGTACTGTTAGCAAAATCTGTAAAATTGAGGAGTGTCTCAAGAACATTGTTGAACAGAGTCTAAGCATCCTGAAGATATCAGCTAACAACACCAACACTCTCATCAACAAACTAGATGAAGAAAAGGAAATCCTGAACATTGACCTGGAAACTGAAGGAATAGGGGAAGTTCAAGGCCCTAGAACCCGCACTAGAGGTAAAAAGAAGAATAAGAAACCTAACAAAGATCTAGAAGACCTTAAAGCTATCGGGGCCACTTACGATGAGCTGGTGATAAAGGCGGAGGACCTGTTGAAGAAAATTACTGTGTAGCGCCTTTTTTATTTCTTTGTTGTTGTTTGTTTTGCTGTCCTTTCGGTTCGCTGGCTTTTTTGCTAGTCTTTTTATATGCGGTTCTTAAGAACTGAACTTTTTGGTGTCTTATCTTAATCTCCTTTGTTAAAGGTTTCAGGTCCTGAAAACTTGTTTTTTTAATTAATCAGAACATATCATATGACCCAAAGGGAGAAGTCAATAGTAATTATTAAAATAGTTGAGTATTCCTTATCTATCACATTTTCAATTATCATTCACATCTCTCTTAATAAGTTTAGATTTTATATTGCATTGTTTGTTCTATTATTTTATTATACAAAATTGATGAGATTTATGTGAACACTCAAGATTTAAAACTACCTATCAGATTGTTCTAGGTTAATTTTTTTCTCCACTCATAGTTAATTGAATTTTATTTTATTTCTATAAAATTTCATAACTATTATATTTTTCATCAACCTATGCTTCTAGTTAAGATTACTATGTCTTTTCATAATTAGTAGTTTTATTTTTGATCTTTAATAATGTCATATCATGTGCATGTGCGAGCTTCTAGAATGGAATATGATATTGGAGAATATGTGCATGTCATATAATCTTTGTCTTTTATAGTTTTAGAATGTCATATCATATGCATGTGTTAAAAAATTTAGTATGATTATTTTCTACCCAGGATGCATGTGTGAGCCTAGAATAACAACACGACACACAAATGTCTTGTACAAGTAAAGTGCGAAAAATTCATACTAGAGGGAACTAAATCACATAACAAGTCCTGATATCATAATAACAACTCCTAGTCCAAATAACACAACAAGTCCTGATAACATAATTGTTGGCATATGTGAACCAGTATGATGATATTGTATGTTGTAATTGATGTCAATATGCTGAAGAGTGAACCGGTATATTGAAGTTAACAACTGGTAAGAGAAATGGTATGATTGTGAACTGATATATGTACTAAAGTGAAGCAGTATGTTTGTTCAAGATAAACTGGTATGATGGTATGAGAACCGGTATATGGAAGTTTGGCATGATTACTGGTTGGCAGTCTCAACTTTAGGGTTTTCGGTTGAAGTGTTCCAAGCCTGTGTGATTCAACCGATGACATTGTGTGATGAGTTAGCATTGTAATGAAGATCAGTTCATGTTGCCATGTTAGCTTGAGCACGTGAAGGATCTTGCATGAAGGAGATTGATCCTATCTACCTCGAGAATGTGCGAAGTCTTTGTAGACGGTGGAGAACACGTGATGGGTTATAAGCCGCCATGAAAGCGGTGAAAAATGAACGATGGAGAATGTCTTGAGATATGTTCAAGACTGTTGTATTCAATGCAATATGTTCAATGGTCAAGATTGAACCGTTTGAACTGCTTAACCTAAAATGTTTAGGGTTTAGGGTTTATGCTACTAACCTATCTATTTCCTATAAGGTCGATGTTGTGTTTCTTTTTGAGGTTGTTGGCAAATGTTGTGTGTGTGTATCCAAGTAAAGAGATATGTGATTCTTGCCAGACTAGAGGAGAGAAGTGATGCCTGCAGAGTGTGAGTGTAGAAGGAAGGAACTGAAGTGGATTTGCATTGGCATTGAGTGCTATTACAAGATTATTGTAATACCTGTTGATCTCTAACCACTTCAATAGCTGGAAAATCCCTTAACAGGGTAGCTTTAACCAACTTGTTGTAATTCCTTTAACAGGGTGACTCAAAGTCATTGAGTTCTTAAAACCCTCTAACAAGGTAACCTTTAACAGGGTTTAACCCTTAACCGAGTCTTTTAGCCATCCCTTAATTGGGTGATCCCTAGCAAGATTGGTTCCTAGCAGAACCTATTGTAAAGTCTTTAACCGAACAAGGCTCCTAATAGAGCAGACTTCAAAAGAGTTCAAAGAACAGCTTGTGGGTATTCATCCCCACCATGGTTTTTCCCAGTTGGGTTTCTACGTGAAAAATATGTGTGTCATGTGTGATGTCTTTTCATGTGATGCTTTGTTATTTTCTGTCAAGCGGTAGATCATGTTGAACTAGCAAGTTATTATATTTCCTTTGATAGAATGCTAGTATATGCTTATGGGTGAAATGGAAGTATGGTATTAGGTTGAGTGGAATGCTAAGTGATTAAATAGTTAATGCTTGTCTCAGTCATTCTTGGCTTTAAAGGTTGTACTCTGTTTTAGACCAGTGTTATTGTTTTCCAATCAAGTGCAGTGTTTGCAGTCTAACCGGTTCAGGAAAGTTTTATTGTCTATACCGATTCACCCCCCCATCTCAGTACTAGTTTGGTACTAACTATTCATCATTATTCATCAATTGGTATTAGAGCATCCTCCAGGTCCTCTGTGTTATAAGCTTAACCACTTGGGGAAAAGATCCTATTTCTAATGATGAAGAGGGAAGGTCCAAAGTTCAATAGAGATAACTTTCAAATATAGAAAGATAGAATGAAGATATACATCAGAAGCATGGGTGCTCAACACTAGAACTATGTTGAGAATGTTTATGTTATCCCTACCGATACTCTCACCGATGATCAAAGAAGAGAGATTCAAGAAAACGGGCAAGTCATGGAAGCCCTAATTAGCAGTCTATCTGACATTGAGTTTATTGATGTTTAGGATAAAGACAATCCCAAAGAAGTATGGGATGCTCTAGAGAATATCTATGATGATGATGAGCATGTAAAACAAGCTAAGAAAGAGAGCCTTAGGGGAAAGTTTGAAGACATGTAGATGGTTGAAGGAGAGACCATTCAACAATATGGAATAAGAATCAAAACCGTTGTTGGAGACATCAAGAGTGTAGGAGGCAAAATAAATGACTCCACTGTTGTAAGAAAAGTCTTGAGATCCTTATTACCAGTCTATGCAATAAGGGTTGCTACTATTCAGGAGTTGAGATCAATAGACAAGACAAAGGTATCTCTAGACTCCATTATTGCAAAGTTGACTGCCTATGAGTTAAATAATTATGATGGCAGTATTCAGAAGACTGAGTCAGCCTTTAGAGCATCTACTGCACCTTCTAGAAAAGGAAAAGAAGCTAGTACCAGTTATGAACCAAGACAAAGTAGAGAAATACATGATGAGGAGATCCTTATGGAGTTTGAAGCTCTTCTTGCCAAGAGACTTCCTAAGGGAACTGGTAAATACAGAGGTAAGCTCCATTTGAAATTCTTTTCTTGTAACTGGATTGGACACATTGCTATAAATTGTCCTAATGGTGACAACAAGGACAAACTAGAAAAGTTCAAGAATTTTAAAGGAGGAAACCATAGAAACTATTTTGTAGTAGTTGATGAAGGTGTCATTGATGAGGAATCAGAAGATGAAGAAAGTGAAGATATTATGTTTGTTGCAGTCAAGGAAGATGTGTCTGATAAGAAGGCTCTTGTCTCCCGCTTTGATAATTCCAATGATTGGATTATTGACAGTGGTTGTTCTCACCACATGACTGGTGACCGGATTAAGTTTCTATCTCTAGAAGAGTATGATGGTGGTGTGGTCTGATTAGGAAATGATGCACCATGTATGGTAAAAGGCAGAGGGTCCATCTCTTTGAATGGAAAAAGTAGTGCTGACAATGTGTATTGGGTAGAAGGTATCAGACACAATCTTTTGAGTGTTGCCCAGCTGAATGATAATGGACTCACTCTGGAATTCAAAGATGAAGTGTGAAAAATTAAAGGAAAGAGCGGTGAACTGATGGCCACCGGTATGCAGACCAAAGGTAACATATTTCAGCTGAATGCTAATATCAGCACATGTCTAATGGCTAAGTTTGATGATAGCTAGATATGGCATAGGAGACTCTGCCATGTAAAGTTTGATAATATTACGAAGGCCAGTAAGATCAAGGCAGTTAGAGGATTGCCTATGCTGAGAAAACTGGAAAATACCTTGTGCAAAGAGTGTCAACTGGGGAAAATGTCTTCCTCAACCTTCAAAGTTAAATATTTCATTGCAGACAATTTACTTGATCTTGTGCATACTGACTTGTGTGGTCCTATGAAAACTAGGAGTTTGCAGGGAGATAGGTATTTTATGATTTTGACTGATGATTGCTCAAGAATGATGTGGGTCACATTCTTGAAGGACAAGTATGAAGCCTTTGGAAAGTTCAAAGCTTTCAGAGCACTGGTAGAGAAAGAAAGTGGTAAAATAATTAAGTGCCTTAGAACTGATCAAGGAGGAGAATTCACTTCCAGTGAATTCAACAAGTACTGTGAAGAGAATGGCATCAAGAGGCAAGTGTCTGCCCCCCAGACTCCATAGCAGAATGGCCTAGCAAAGAGGAACAATCGGACTATGGTTGAAGCAGCTAGAACTATGTTGATCCAAGGGAAGGTTGCTCACACCTTTTGGAGAGAAGCGGTGAGCACTGCAGTCTACACAATGAACCGGGTACTCATCAAAAAGGGTAAGGATAAGACTCCTTATGAGTGTTGGACCGGTAAGACACTAGTGGTAAGCTACGTCAGAGTGTTTGGTAGAAAATGTTATATCAAGAGGAGTGAACATCATAACAAGTTTGAGGCAAAATGTGATGAGGGAATATTCCTAGGATATGCACCAAGAGTAAACCTCTCAAATGTCTCAACAATAGGACTCAGAGAATTATTGAAAGCATCAATGTTAGAGTTGATGAAACCTCTGAGAAACCTAAGGAAATCAACAGTGAGCAAGTAGGAGATGAATTGGTTGTAACCTTCTAGGAACCGGTTGCAAAACAACCCAGTACTGGTAACAGTGGTCCTACACTGGTAAATGCAAATGCTAATGCTAATGAAGATGAGGATGAAGAGGAAAAGCAAGAGGAATCAGTCAAGATCATTCCTTGGTATGTCAAACTGAATCATGATCCAAAGCAGATCATAGGAGATAAGGATGCAGGAATCCTTACAAGAAGAAAGGTCAAAGAGAATTCTTGCATGATCTCTGAATTTGAGCCTAAATCATTTAAAGAGGCACATAAAGATGAAGACTAGATCAGGGTAATGGAAGAGGAACTTAACTAGATAGAGAAGAATGGTACATGGTCTTTGGTACCTAGACCGGAGCATAAAAATGTCATTGGCACCAAATGGGTTTTCAAAAATAAGCTGAATGAGGATGGCATAGTGATTAGAAACAAAGCTAGACTGGTGTGTAAAGGATATGCCCAGGATGAAGGAGAAGACTATGGAGAAACCTTTACTCCTGTAGCCAGATTGGAAGGAGTTCGTATGCTTCTTGCATATGTCTCTTTTAAAGGATTCAAAGTATATCAAATGGATGTAAAATCTGCATTCCTAAATGGTGTACTTGAAGAGGAGGTGTATATAGAGAAACTAGATGGGTTTGCCCTATCAGAAGACAGTGACATGGTGTGTAGGCTACATAAAGCCTTGTATGGTCTAAAGCAGGCACCTAGACCATGGTATGAATGCCTGCACTCCCATCTTGTGAAGATTGGATTTGAGAGAACAAGTGAAGATAGCAATATCTACTTGAAATTAGAAGGAGATTAGATTCTGATCTGTGAAGTATTTTTTGATGACATAATCTTTGGTGGAGATGATAAGATCTGTTGGATTTTGCCAAGATCAAGAGGTCAATGAAATGTACAAGATAGAGACACAATATAGGACAAGAATAAACTGTATTCTCATCAATAGAAAAATGATCAACAATCGTTACATACAATGTAGATGAGCCTGCTTATATAGGCAAGGCTAGGGATATGTATGAGCACACAAATATGACATGTGGCTCAATAAGAAACAAGGGTAGGTAGGAAATAGGTGTGGGTAGGTAGGAGAAATAATATAATATTCCACATGAGGTGGATCACCCACTGAAGGTGGAATTATCACTCCACAATAAGTGGATATGATAGTGTAATAACAAGATCAACACCATAAGAGGTGGAATTTCTCCTACACACACTATCCCAATGTGGCACAAACACCCAAGTGTCTCATATCCAAACTACTATGAAATGCATTATCCTAAGTAAACTTAAGTAAGTGTAATAATATCCATGATGAATAATTATTTACACCAACACCCCCCCTTAAGTGCAACTTAGGGGAATGCACTTAAGTCTACAATGCAACTAAGCAATGCAAGATGGGTCCCAGCTATGAGGCCATGTTAGGTACCCATGAACAAATGCAAATGCATGCAAACTAATGCAAGGAAATCTCTCACAAAGTGGGGAAAGAGAGAAAAACCCAATGGGAAAAAACCCTCCCCCAAAAGAGAGATGAAAGCTATACAAGAGAACTCTCAAAGAAGTATGTGAGGAACAAAACCCCATGTGAGGAAAAAGTCCCCCCCATATGAGAGAAGAAGAGAAGTCAAACTGTGATCCTCCCTCAATGAAGAATTTGCACCAATGATAGAAGCTCGATGTATGAAGAAACTGCTCCACGAACATCGAACAACATTCCTCCCCTTAGGAAGAAACAAAACCAAAGGTGTATCCATGAAGTCTCCCCAATCATGAAGGGAAGATGTATGAAGAAAACTCATGATGAAAGGAATCTATGAAAACTGCTCAAGTGTCCTCATGTTGATGTTGAAAGATACCCCCTCCAAAGGTGGTAAACTGTGCCACACTGCTGAAAAAGGAACTCCAACATCTAGTGAAGATGAATGTAGAACAATATCCAAAGACTCATGTGTCTCCTCAAAAAATAAAGAGACCTCCTCCAACTGCTGTACATAAGTATCCACAATCATGTCAACCTCGAAAGAATGATCATGTAGAGAATGAACAAGAGGGTCAGAGTGTGCCCTCGCAACAATCGAAGAAGGATCATCTTCATCAAAGAGAAGATGAATGTCATCAATGATGTCTCCCAAATCTGCAATGCAGGATTCCACAAACAAACCTGGAATATCTGTCATGTAATCATCCCATGAATCTGAAGCTGGAAGACAATGTATATCCTGCTGCACTGAATCACATGAAGGCAAAACTGTCGCACTATCTGCATCATCAGGTACAATAGGTGATGTGATATCAATATGAGAAGATGAAATACAAGACTCAAGAATGGGTTCACATGTGAGAATTCCCATGTTCAAGTGTCCAAAGTTCTCCTCAAAATCGGAATCATCACAATAAGTGTGATCATCATGTGTAGAATCATCAAATGTGAAATCATCATCATCAACAAAATCTGAAAAGGAATATAACCGAGATGCATGATCAACCACCCTAGTTGCAATGATAGCTCTAGTCTCCATGTCTCTAATGAAAACTGTGCTGGGTGTGAACTCCACAACTCTCTTAGTTGCGCCATGTGTGATTTGATAGATAGAAAGGAGATTGTTTGTCAAGTGGGGTACACACAACACATCATTGAAGGAGTTATCCCCAATGTCAATAGATCCTTTCCCAATCACATCCATGTATGTATGATTGCCCATCAAAATCTGTGGCATGGTGCAAGGCTCAAATGTAGAGAACATAGATTGTGAAGATGCCATATGATGAGAAGCCCCTGAATCTAGAAGCCATCTCTCTGAAGTATGATTTGTTGTAGCACATAGAGCTTTTCCTTTTCTTGTTCCAAAAGAGTGAGTTTTTCCACTTGTAGAAGCCATGAATGCTTGCCCTTTTCCTTTTGAATGTGAGGAAGTGGAAGTTGATGAATCATCCTTCTTGTAGACTTTAGGCAAATCAATGTTATGCTTTTTGATGATATGTGTGAGTTCATCAATCTTCTTAGTATGGCAACGATGTTCCTCATGACCAATCTTTTTACAATAAGCACAAGTAGGTCTCTCTCTCTTTGGTGAATTATCTTTCTTGGAAGAGAATGAATCTCCTTGTTGTGGAGAAGATAGTGCTTTTTCTTTAGGCTTTGATTGCCATTTCTTCTTGTTTGAGTTGTCCTTTCCTTGATTTCCTTTGTTCCCTTGATTTGCCACTAATGCTTGAGACTTAGAAGAAGCCTTAAGAATGCCCATGCTTATCAATTTAGTTTGTTCCATCATCAACATTTCATTGAAAGCATCAAATGTAGGCATTTTGTAGCTTGAACCCATTGTCATCCTATGAGTTTGGAAACTAGAAACAAATGCTGCATATTCTTGTGGAAGCTTCCCTATCAAGTTGAATATCAATTGAGTATCCTTCTTATCAATGCCACAATCTTTGAGTTGTGCCCTCAACTCATTTGCCTTAGTGACATAATCTTGTATAGTATCAAAGTTCTTGGGATCTAACATGGTGAGATCACTATCAATTTGATATCCCCTAATCTCATCAACTTGACCATACAAGTCTTGAAACTTTTGCCAAGCATCCTTGATTAGAGTACATTTCTCAATATGAAAAATGAGATCCTTTGATACATACTTTCTTAAGGTACCAATTGCCATGATATTTTTAGTGAGCCAATCTAAGTGACCAACTGGATCAGCCTTAGGATCAGCTGGAGCAACAATAGTTCCATCAATGTAATGAGTGAGTCCTTTTTCCATAAGTTTACTCCATGCATCAATTTTCCAAGTAGCATAATTATGTGGAGTTAAGAGAGGAAACTTAGAAGAACCCATAGCAGCAAAAAGGAAAGAACACAAGAGCACAAAAGCACAAGAGACACCCCCCAAATTCAATCAATCAAAGTACCCCCCCAAAAGTGATGATTTTGGCACTTTATACTCAGTGCGATTACAATGAGCCACTTGTAAAACAAGGCAAAGTGGGCTTATGATGCAAATTTTACAACTTCCCAAATGAGATACAAGAGACTGCAATCAATAGTGCAATGAATCTAACTGAGATTCAAGCAAATATACAAGTACCAAGAGAGCCAAAAATGGCCTAAATTTGAAAGTACAATTTCTACTTACAATGACATCAATCTGATAGCATCATGTGAAAGTAGATTAAAAAATACACACTTTCAAAAAAAATGGCACCTAAAAAGGAGGTCGGATGACCCCAAACGAAGCCTCTGAAGTTGCAAAAACTGGGATTACTCAGGGACATTCACCAAAAACTGCATTTTCTGAAAAATCCGTGCATCAAAATCAAAAAATTCTTTCACCACTGCGGAGAGAACGAAATTATAGCCCATTTCAAAAAAAATTGCACCCAAAAAGGAGCAAAAATGAGCAAGTTATGGCCATTTGAAGTTGAACTGCAAAATCAAAAATGCAAATGAGAGGGGGTCCAAAAATTTTCAAACCCTGCTGATGTGGCGCTGACGTCAAAAATTCATGTGATTGAATTTGACGGCCATATGACCGTCACAAAAATTTTGCCCTGCTGACTGGGCGTCCGTACTGTACGGACAGACTGCGTGGTGTGCTGACTGTGTATTTCGTACTGTACGGAATTGCTGACTAGGCAGAGGTGATTTGGAAGGTGACGTGGCATCCGTACGAATGACTGTGTGTACAGAAAGTACGGAAGGTACCTCGCAGGCCAGTGGCCACCTGCCACGTGGCGGATGCGGGTTCGCCGGTTTTGGTGACCTGTGTCCACGTGGCGGTGTGTTGGCACCTGCAGGTGGGCCGCGGAGGAGCGGCGGGAGGAGCTAGCGCCGCTGAGTCGGCGGTAGTGGATGAGGGGACATGCAGTGGGAGGACGACGTCGGGCCAGGGTAAGGCGGAGGGCGTTGAGGTGCAGCGGTAGCGGAGGGACGTGGTGGTCTCGGAGCAGAGGAAACAAGTCTGCAGACGGCGGGAGGTGCAGGGTACGAGACGCGCTGCAGTCTACGGCGGTCTTTGGTGCGGAGGACGAGGAACTTAGCAGGATGAGACGACCGGAGGCGTAGATAGGTACGTGCTCTGACAGGTACGGAGGCGCCTGCGACCTGCAAGGTACAGGCGTCACGGGGGTACGGGGGTCTGCGGACCCCCAAACAAATGTTTTTTTTTTTTCGGAATTTCTTCTTTTTCAATTTTTTTTGATTTTTTGATTTTTCAAAACAATTTTCTGAAAAATGAAAATATTTTTTTTTTGAAAAATATATATTAAAAATTCGAAAATCCGTACGAATAGGGCAAAAATGGAGAAAAAAAATTTCTCACAAAAATAGGCCAACTTTATAACCAAAATTCATGGAAACGGCCTTCCGGACGCAATGGAGAGGTTGGATCTAGTCTAGGATGCCTCCAAAAGATGCTGCTCCTCAGATCTGCCTCTTGACATCGCAATAATGCCTCTTCAAGATGAATCAATGAGACTCCAATAGCTCTGATACCATGTTGGATTTTGCCAAGATCAAGAGGTCAATGAAATGTACAAGATAGAGACACAATATAGGACAAGAATAAACTGTATTCTCATCAATAGAAAAATGATCAACAATCATTACATACAATGTAGATGAGCCTGCTTATATAGGCAAGGCTAGGGATATGTATGAGCACACAAATATGACATGTGGCTCAATAAGAAACAAGGGTAGGTAGGAAATAGGTGTGGGTAGGTAGGAGAAATAATATAATATTCCACATGAGGTGGATCACCCACCGAAGGTGGAATTATCACTCCACAATAAGTGGATATGATAGTGTAATAACAAGATCAACACCATAAGAGGTGGAATTTCTCCTACACACACTATCCCAATGTGGCACAAACACCCAAGTGTCTCATATCCAAACTACTATGAAATGCATTATCCTAAGTAAACTTAAGTAAGTGTAATAATATCCATGATGAATAATTATTTACACCAACAAGATCAATCATGATTTTGTAGATGAGATGAAGAAGGAATTTGAGATGTCACTCATAGGGAAGATTAAGTTCTTCATTAGACTACTAATTTAGTAGATGAAAGATGGAATCTTTATCACTCAGTCTAAGTATGTCAAAGAGGTGTTGAAGACCTTTGGCATGGAAGATAGCAAACTGGTTGGTACACCGATGGTGACCGGTTGTAAATTGTCAAAAGAGGATGACTCAGCATTGGTTATTGAGAAGGAATACCAATCAATGATTGGTAAGTTGCATTATGTAGTGCATAGTAGACCGAACATTGCACATATAGTGGGAATTACTGTAAGGTTCCAGAAAAGCCCAAGAGAATCCCACTTGGTTGCAGTCAAGCGGACTCTTAGGTATCTGAAGGGAACTATTGATTATGGATTGTGGTATCCGTACAGTAATGATTTCAACTTGAAAGTGTTCACAGATGCTGATTGGGTTGGTAATGTGGATGACCAAAAGAGCACAACCGGTGGTGCATTCTTTCTCGGTGGTAGACTAGTCTCATTGATGAGTAAGAAGTAGAGTTGTATCTCTCAGTCTACAGTAGAAGCAGAGTAGGTTGAAGCATTTATGAACTGCACCCAGACAATTTGGATGAAGCATGTATTAGATGGCTTCAAAGTTCCTGTATTTGAACCAGTAAGTATATTTTGTGATAACACAAGTTCTATCAATATTTCAAAGAATCCGTTGTTGCATGCTAGAACCAAGCACTTTGAGATCAAGTATCATTTCTTGAGGGAAAAGGTTCAAAACAAAGAGATTGTACTGGAACATGTTTCTAGTAAGGAGGAGTTAGCAAACATATTCACCAAGCCTCTACCAAAGGCTACATTTACCTATTTGAGAGGTGAATTAGGGGTACTGCCCCTTCAAGAGGTGAACCAAAGGTGTGTGCTCCACATCAGTTAGGTATTGCATTGTCAAATCTTTTCAGGATTGATGTATTGAAGGATGCTACTCCTGAGGGGGAGTAGCATAGTGGAACATGGTAAGCTTGTGCCTCCACTTTGGTATTGTTGTCAAAGGGAGAGAAGATGTGAAGTAGAGAAGATATCTATAGTATTGGGGGAGAAGATGTGAAGTAGATAAATATCTTTGTATATTGCCATCAATGCCAAAGGGGGAGATTGTTGGCATATGTGAACTGGTATGATGACATGATGATATTGTATGTTGTCATTGATGTCAATATGCTGAAGAGTGAACCGGTATATTGAAGTTAGCAACTAGTAAGAGAACCGGTATGATTGTGAACTGGTATATGTGCTAAAGTGAAGCAGTATGTTTGCTCAAAGTAAACTGGTATGATGGTATGAGAACCGGTATATGGAAGTTTGGCATGACTACCGGTTGGCAGTCTCAACTTTAGGGTTTCTGGTTGAAGTGTTCCAAGCCTATGTGATTCAACCGATGACATTGTGTGATGAGTTAGCATTGTAATGAAGATCAGTTCATGCTGCCATGTCAGCTTGAGCACGTGAAGGATCTTGCATGAAGGAGATTGATCCTATCTACCTTAGGAATGTGCGAACTCTCTATAGATGGTGGAGAACACATGATGGGTTATAAGCTGCCATGAAAGCAGTGAAGAATGAACGATGGAGAATGTCTTGAGATATGTTCAAGAATGTTGTACTCAATGCAATATGTTCAACAGCTAGGATTGAACTGTTTGAACTACTTAACCTAAAATGTTTAGGGTTTAGGGTTTATGCTACCGACCTATCTGTTTCCTATAAGATCGATGTTGTGTTTCTTTTTGAGGTTGTTATCAAATGTTGTGTGTATGTATCCAAGTAAAGAGATACGTGATTCTTGCTAGACCAGAGGAGAGAAGTGATACTTGCAGAGTGTGAGTGTAGAAGGAAGGAACTAAAGAGGATCTACATTGGCATTGAGTGTTGTTACCAGATCATTGTAATACCTGTTGATCTCTAACCACTTCAACAGTTGGAAAATCCCTTAACAGGGTAGCTTTAACTAGCTTGCTGTAAATCCTTTAATAGGGTGACTCAAAGTCATTGAGTTCTTAAAATCCTCTAACAAGGTAACCTTTAACAGGGTTTAACCCTTAACTGGGTCTTTTAGCCATCCCTCAACTAGGTGATCCCTAGTAGGATCGGTTCCTAGTAGAACCTATTGTAAAGTCTTTAATTGGACAAGGCTCCTAACAGAGAGGACTTCAAAAGAGTTCAAAGAACAGTTTGTGGGTATTCATCCCCACCGTGGTTTTTCCTAGTTGGGTTTCCACGTGAAAAATATGTGTGTCATGTGTGATGTATTGTCATGTGATGCTTTGTTATTTTCTGTCAAGCGGTAAATCATGTTGAACTAGCAAGTTATTATATTTCCTTTGATAGAGTGCTAGTATATGCTTATGGGTGAAATGGAAGTATGGTATTAGGTTGAGTGGAATGCTAAGTGATTAACCGGTTAATGCTTGTCTCAATCATTCTTGGCTTTACCGGTTGTACTCTATTTCAGATTGGTGTTACTGTGTGCTAGTCAAGTACAATGTTTGCAGTCTAACCGGTTCAGGAAAGTTTTATTCCCTGTACTGATTCAGCCCCCCCCCCGCTCTCAGTACTAGTTTGGTACTAACTGTTCATCATTATTCATCAATAATAACAAGGAAAGGGCATAAAAACAAGTCCAAATAACATAATAACAAGTCTCATTGTAAATATTCCATAATATAATAACATAACATGTTCTGACATATGTAATCTAAGAGCTCTCGTGCATCTGATCTGTAGTCCTCTTCACTCCACATGAAGATGACTGAGATGCATCATCCTGCTGGATGTGCTACTGAGATGCACCATCATGTTTGTTTGCAATATCAGTGCATGCGCTCTCCTATACATTATTAAAAGATAACATGAGAATAAGTTATGTCTGTTTAATTCAAATGACTAGCATAATTCACTTATAAAGTAATTAAGCAATGAACATTTAAAATAAATTACCATACGATTGTGCTCTATAATACCCTCAGTGGTACAAGGAGGTGCACTCTCATAAACAAAAAAAGTGGTTGCAGTCAAGTCTTGTACAAAAAAACAATACATCAATTTTGATAATCCCTATAAAAGATAGGTACACAATAGACAAACTAAAATTTATATTTTTAATCATGACCTCAAATGATAATGTTGTCGATGGTTGCATTTGGCTCAATCTTGTACCCATACCAAGACTAATAGTGGTGTCAAGCTAAACAACATATATAAAGTATAAATCAAACTTCTATACACATAAATTATAAAGTATATAAAGACTACAAGTTTATGGAAGAAAAGCATACATATGGTGTTTGATGTGCAGCCAAAGTCACTGATGGGTGAGGACGTACACATGATGCATCATCTGACAACCTGAAAGCCTATAATTGCAAAAAAATAGGCACGAATCAGAGTTGTGCATAAATTAGTAAGCATATAAACACTTCAGATTAATGGATGAAAAACATACTAGGGGTATAGAGGCTGAGCCTCAGTGATCAATGGGTCGGGGTGTGAATAACTGCCCACCTTAGTGTTACACAAAACACCCTACAAAATTGAAAAAAAATATCATATGCATTATTAAATTCAAGTTTTAATTGTTTATTTGAAATGTACTTCAATGTATCTAGATGAAAGTGCATATCATAAATGGGGCACCGAGATATCAAGGTATCGAGGTAAGATGATGGTGGTCCCTCAATGACGTGGTATATATATTGAATTTAATATTGCACTGTAAATTATATAAATAAATTTATACCTCTGTAGGATGATCATCATCTACGCACATGAGATTAATATATGAAGAGATGACATCATCATGTACACCCTTGCAAACATCATCATATCCACCATGGGCCACATCAGCATTGATAGGATCACCATCTCCTCCATGGATAGAATCACTTTGGGGACCCATACATATACCCCCATAGCTCGTGCAAACATGTGCTATGCTCGAGGTAGCCCTCACCTGGTGCAACTGCTCTAACAAATTGCCCGAAAGGTAACTCAATGAACCAAGAGCAAATTCAACTGCTTGTTGATGAACAGGTGCAGGAACAACTGGTGCGGAAAGAGGAACAAGGGGATCATCATGCACACAATTTCTAACTCTATCACTCAATTTGGCCCCTAGTCTATCCTGTGACATGCCTCAGCTAACCCCGTGGAATGATTTGATGTCAAAGTAATTGGGTTTTTTACCCAATTCAATTCAACCCATAATTTAAAAAAAAAAACATTGGCACCTCATGATTAGAGTGTGGTGGATGGTCAAATACCATCCACCAATGCTCCCAAAAGCATGCAGCTATCTGTGCATGCCTACACCATCTAATAGATATACGTGGCTTCTTGGGATTTATCTCCTCACCTGTTTTCGAGTTCACAAAATAACGTTTCAAATCATTTTTTGTTATTTCAACTCATTGACCTGTTTATAAGACAAGCCATCAGAATAATAAGAATGCATGGGCTCCCTCCACGTGTGATAACTATCCAACTCATCATCCAATGTTTGTATAGAACAAACAATGCCTTGCATTCTATCTGCAAGGCATAGTAGCTAGGGAGGAGGATGAGGGTCATGTCTAATAGTGTGAATATCCCTCATGAGGGAAGCAATATCCCTCCTCATGCTCTCCCTCAACTACTCGGGAGTAGGTGGAGGTGGCATTTCACCTAACAGATCATCTATGTCAAACTCATCCATGATGTGAATATAATCTGCATATATATACAAACATGAAAATTTATAATGACTATTTAATTTACATTTCACCTTCCAAAAAAAAACTTATAATTAAATACAACATTTAGAAATATAAATTTAAACATTCAAACTTTTACGGACGATTTAAATAAAGAGAGAGCGAGGGAGACTAGGTAATTTGAGAGACAATGAGAGAGAGAGAGAGAGAGAGAGAGAGAGAGAGAGAGAGAGAGAGAGAGAGAGAGAGAGAGAGAGAGAGAGAGAGAGAGTGAGAGAGAGTGAGTGATATATATAGAGAGAGAGAGAGAGGGAGAGATAGATAAATTTAAACATTTAAACATCTAACTATACACATGTATAACATTTAAATATATGTAGCATTGGGGTGAAAATGGTTCTAAGGAATGTTATGTCATAAAAGGTCCTACTAAAGGGTCCTATGATATCATTTTAACTTCTAACTATACATGTTTAACATTTATACATAACATTGGAAACATATAGAATGTAACATTTCAACATATCAAAAAGAAATTTAAACATTTAAACATCTAACTATATACATTTATAACATTTAAATATAAGTAGCATTGGGGTGAAAATGGGTCTAAGGATGTAGTAGGACGCATTAAAGGGGTTCTCGATTTCTTATAGGGTCAAAAGATGTCCTAGGATGTATTAAGACATCCTATAATGCCTTAAGAGGTCCTGGGATATACAAAGGGGTCCTAGAGATAGAGAGGGTAATGAGAGAGATTGAGAGAGAGAGAGAGAGAGTTAAGAAAAGGGAGAGAGAGAGAGAGAGAGAGAGAGAGAGAGAGAGAGAGAGAGAGAGAGAGAGAGAGAGAGAGAGAGAGAGAGAGAGAGAGAGTAGGTAATGAGAGAGATTGAGAGAGAGAGTAGGTAATGAGAGAGATTGCGAGAGAGAGAGAGAGAGAGAGAGAGAGAGAGAGAGAGGGAGGGAGGGAGGGAGATAGAGAGAGAGAGAGAGAGAGGGTTATTGTTCATTTTCTATCTATAGGTTATTGTTTGTTTTCTGTCTAGGGTTTATTATACGTTTTTTTTCTAGGGTTTATTGTTTGTTTGTTTTCTGTCTAGGGTTAATTGTTCATTTGTTTTTTGTCCAAGGTTTATTGTTCATTTATGTTTTTCTTTTTGTTTTCTACCTAGGGTTTTAAGTTTTAACTATTTTTTATTTTTCATGTTTTCTACAATATTTGAAAACAAAAACAACTATTTTAAACATAAAATCAAATAAATTTTTTTACACTATTATACAGAAAAGTTTTTTTAACTTTAAAATTTTAACCTACTCGCTACAATTAAAAAATAACAATAAAAGAACATGTTTTTAGAAAAATAATAATAATAAATGAAAAAAACAAAAAAAACAAAAAAAAACACATTATTCTAAAAAATACAATCACAAAAGAAGGTAAACATTGTAAAAATAAGCAAACTAGTTTTAGCAGTAACATACCATTCATGAGAACAATGGACATGGGTATTTGGGGACTTCTCTGCTTCATCAATGGAGTCCCAACATGCAGAGTATTAACAACTCTATCAAATTAATCTGAATGATGGCAAGCAGATCTTTAATACTGCCCTCCTCTAGAAGTGCAGTTTTTGTCGTACCTACATTACACACCCAAGTGTGCAACCTATTCAAAAATAGAAATCAGATTAGACACTCGGCTCTCTAACAATTTCACTGGTCTCTAATGCCACAATTTCATGATCAACAACCGCACTTGCTCTAGGGAAGTTCCATTTTGCATATGTACTGTAATCATGGCATTTCATGAGAATTTCCTAGAGAGTTATTTGAATCTTCAGTCATTAGTTCTCTCATGTTTGCAATAACCTGTAAAATGTTCATTGCTAATGACAATTAGGATCAACATGTTAATTCAAGCATGCAATTGTATCACAGGCAAATGTTAAAAGAAATAAGATGAGGAAACAAACATCACAAACATCTGTATCCACACTACTTACATCTGCATTCAGGCTCTGTGTGGCATTCTTATCATCCCAGTACATGGTGCTGATTCTATATAATTGTTGTATGCTCAAGACCTGATAATCAATTATTAGAAAACAATACAATAAGAAAAATAGTAAACAATCTGGATGATGAAACAAGAGACAAAAATGAAAAAAAAAATACATCCATTGACTGGACAATGATCACGGGTAACTTCATCCAGGGATTTCTTTGGTTTCTAATGAATAACCTAAAAAATAAAGCAAATTCAAGTGTCAAATTAAAATTGTTGGAACCATTGTGTCAATTTTATTAATAAAGGACTTAGATAAGGACCTATCTTTTCGGAGCTGAAAATAAGTAAATAGTCTAATTGAACATAATAATGGTATGCATGCTTAGTATTGATCAACTATAAAAAAAATATATTTTAAATCATTTTAAATGATGCTAGGGTTAATGGGAAAATAAAATACTCCTAGAAAAATTTATCACTTGTTGCTTATTAAAAATCCCACTGCTCCCAAGCTGAACCAACATACTGCAGTGTTACAGACTTTCATCGTTCAGCAAGGTATGATGAGTCCTAAAACACAGATGTAAGAAGACCAATGATGTGAGTCAAGTGGCACATTTATTTTTGAAAGAAGTGGTTAGGTTGCATGGTGCTCCAAAAACTATAACAAGTGATAGGGACACTAAGTTCTTGAGTCACTTTTGGAGGGTATTGTGGAAGAAGTTGGATAGCAAATTGCAATTCAATTCAGCATACCATCCTCAAATAGATGGTCAAACAAAGGTGGTTAATAGAAGTCTAGGAAACCTCTTGAAGTATTTAGTTGGAGATCATCCTCGACAATGAGATTTGGTGATACCTCAAGCTAAGTTTGCTTATAATTCTAGCATCAATAGATCAATAGGTAAGTCTCCTTTTCAAATTGTATATGGTGCCAATTTTAAAGGAATTGTGGACTTGGTTGACTTTCCAATAAGTCCACACCATAACCAAGAAGTTGCAGATTTTTTGGAAAATATTCAAGAAATACATCAGCACATTAGACTCAAATTGCAGTCCATGAATGAACAATATAAGGAGAAGGCAGATTTGCATCGCAGAAGAAATTAATTTCAAGAAAGAGAATTGGCCATGGTACATCTACGCAAATAAAGATAGCCCCAAGGTGCCTATGTCAGGTCCCAGGGACAACTGAGAGGGGGGGTGAATCAGTTGTCTTAATTATATTAACCAAAAACAACTTAATCAATTTACTGCTTAATACCGGTGGACAATTTTAATAGATAAATGCAATGCCGGTGAAGATTAATGCATGAAATTAAAAGACAAATTCATCCACAACACATAACACCAATATTTGTACGTGGAAACCCTGTAAGGGGAAAAACCACAGTGGGAAACCTTACCCACAATCAGATGATACTACTGCAGATAGTAAGTGTACATAAATGGGGTCTGCACATGCAGAAAGGCCAAGCGCCTAGAGCTCACTGCTCAAACACATAAGGGAAGTCACACCGACTTACAGTTGGATGGTTAAATCCAATAATAATGTACTGCACAAAATAACATCTTCATATGTTGGATTTAGTATCGGTGTAGTTCTAATATGCTTTCACAAAAACCTAGCTTCATCTTCAAATGATGTATGCGTGTGTAGCTCTGCTTAATCTCGCATATACCTTTGTACAAAACCTTTTCCGCATTCCCACTTCGATCTTACATTTAAGACCTTACATTTATACCATACCCTAAGACCAATTTTAGTAGGTCGGTTCTACATGATATTACAATAAAATATTTTATGAATAAAACAAATGTCCGATGCAATAACCGATTGAACATGTCGGCTTAATGCATTTACAACAATAATTAATTATCTCCATAGCGTGCCATGCTGATCTGGAAAAGATAAACTTGTCGGTGTAACCCTGGACCTATTTGTCGGTAACAACAAATATGCAAATACGAATATGCCAATAAACAATTCTCCAAGATAAGATGTCCAAACAATGTCTTCAACATTACCAAGTGTTTTCCAAGTCATTCCAAGTGTCGGTGATCATTATTTCCTGCCAGTGTACCATATACTAGTGACTGTGCAAAAGTCACTTTCTTGCCGGTGAATGTTGCTGGATCTCCAAAGTGCTAGAGTTTTAGTAGGTGTTGACATCAATGACAAAACCATACCAAAATACCAACAATCTCCCCCTTTGGCATTGATGGCAACAGAAGATGGAAAAACCATCAAAGTGCCAAAATAGAAATGCCAAGTATAAAAACCAATAATCTCCTCAAAGTAACAATCTCTCCTTCTGAGAGTAATATGAGTTTCTTTATGTTTTTCTGTACCAATCTTTTCCCAAAAGATAGTGTATAATGTGTTTTTCAATATGTTTTTCCAATAGATATCTCTCCCCCTTTGACATCAAATGCCAAAGTTACAAAAACAGTGTACAAAATACCAACCAATTATAATATACCAACTACTCCCCCTGAGAAGTAGCTTCCTCATCAAAGCCGGAGTAAAAGATTTCTTCTGTTAGATCTGTCGGTTGATGACAATCATCAACTGTCTAAGTATCTATCGGTGGGGCTATGACCCCAAGCTGATCTCTTAGATACTCAAAAGTCTCCTTAGGTAGAGGTTTAGTGAAAATATCTGCAATCTGCTCTTTAGTATTCACATAGACCATTTTGACTATTTTTGCTTCAACATTTTCTTTCAGAAAGTTCAATTTGATAGAAACATGTTTAGTTTTAGAATGTTGTACCGGATTCTTGGATATATCAATTGTTGCAGTGTTATCACTATAGATAGTTATAGGTTCCTTGCAATTTACCTTTATGTCCTTTAACATTTGTTTAAGCCATAATACTTGTGTACAGTTTGTTG
The DNA here is from genome assembly GCF_030272615.1 of Cryptomeria japonica. Lineage (NCBI taxonomy): Eukaryota > Viridiplantae > Streptophyta > Pinopsida > Cupressales > Cupressaceae > Cryptomeria > Cryptomeria japonica. The sequence goes on along the minus strand of NC_081415.1, from coordinate 4,394,677 downwards.
CTGCTGCAACATATTCTGATTCTGCTATTGATAAAGATGTGCAACTCTGTTTCTCACTTAACCAAGAAATTAATCTGCTTCCAAGGAAAAATGCTCAGCTGGTGGTGCTTTTCCTGTCATCTACATCTCCTGCCCAATTTGCATCTGTGTATGCACATAATTCAAAGTTTTCATCTCTAGGATACCATAAGCCAAGATTTATAGTGCCTTGTAAGTACCGAAAAATCATTTTTACTACTGATTCATGATTTTCTCTAGGATTACTTTGAAATCTTGAAACAATACATACTGCATTCATAATATCTAGTCTTGTTTGTGTTAAATACAGTAAAACTCCTATTATAGATTTGTACCTAGTTGGATTAACAGGTGTTGATTCATCTCTTAGTGATAATTTGTCATTTGTAGTCATAGGTGTACTTACCGGTTTAGAGTTCTCCATCCCAAATTTCTTTAGTAGCTCTTTTAAGTATTTTGATTGACTCAAGAATATACCTTTGTCAGTCTATGAGATTTGCAATCCTAAAAAGAATTTTACTTCTCCAATCATAGACATTTCAAATTCTTGTTGCATTTTGATAGAGAAATCCTTACATAATCCATCTTCTCCTCCAAATATTATATCAACAACAAAAACTTCTATAACCAAGATGTCATCATTAGTTATTTTATAGTATAGATTACTATCTGCATTTCCTTTAGAGAAACTAATCTTCAAAAGATACTTATCTAATCTTGCATACCAAGCTCTTGGAGCTTGCTTCAACCCATATAAAGCTTTCTTTAACCTGCAAACCATATCTTTATCTTCTGTCAAAGAAAATCCATCAGGTTGTTCAATGTAAACTTCTTCTTCAAGAATTCCATTCAAAAATGCACATTTAATATCCATCTGATATACTTTATAGTTCTTATGAGCTGCAAAAGCCAAGAATAATCTAACTGCCTCAATTCTAGCTACCGATGCAAAGGTTTCATTGTAATCAATTCCTTCTTTCTGAGAATATCCCTTACATACTAGTCTTGCTTTGTTTATGATTACTTCACCATTTTCATTAATTTTGTTTCTAAATACCCATTTGGTTCCAATAACATTTTTATCTTTAGGCCGGGGAACTAATGTCCATGTGTCATTCTTTTCAATCTATTCTAATTCTTCTTCCATAGCTTTAATAAAAAATTTATCTTCACATGCCTCATTAATTGATGATGGTTCAATTTGAGAAATAAGACATACCTCTTCATTTGCCAATCTTCCTCTTGTCATAACTCCTCTATATTTGTTTCCAAATATCTGATCTTCAGAATGATTCAATCTTACATACCGGGGTGTCTTTGTTTGCTGTTGTTCCTCAGTTACTGTGGAATTTTCAGATGATACCGGTGTAACTGGATATTCACTCTGTACCGATGGATTCAGTGTAGGTTCATTTGTCAAAATTTCTGTTGCCAGTTCAAAGTCCATATACCTTGAAGTTCCTCTGAATTGTTCATCAATCTTTACATTTGTCCTTTCAACAATTTTCTGCAATCTCTTGTTAAAACATCTATATGCTTTACTCTTAGATGAATAACCTAAAAATATTCCTTCATCACTTCTAGGATCAAATTTCCCAATGTACTCATGTCTTCTACTATAGCATTTACTTCCAAAAATTCTGAAATATTTAAGAGTAGGAGTAATCCCAAACCATAGTTCATGAGGGGTCTTATCGGTTTCACCTTTGATGTGAACTTTGTTGAATGTATAGACTGTTGTACTTACTGCTTCTCTCTAGTATACATGTGGTAGATTTGATTTAGACAACATACTTCTTGCTGCATCCAAGATAGTTATGTTCTTTCTTTCTACAACTCCATTCCGTTGTGGTGTCTGGGGTGCTGATAGTTGTCTTCTGATTCCATTCACTTCACAGTAGGTATTAAATTCCTTAGATGTAAACTCACCTCCTTGATCTGATCTTAAACATTTGATTTTCTTACCAGTTTCATTTTCAACCATTGCTTTGAATAGTTTGAACTTTCCAAGTGCTTCTGATTTTTCTCTGAGAAAAGTAACCCAACACATTCTAGAATAGTCATCAATGATTAGCATGAAGTATCTATCACCTTGCAAACTTTTAGTTCTAGCTGGACCACATAGATCAATATGAATTAAATCAAGAGCATTATTTGATTTTTCTAGAATACTTTTGAAACTAGCTCTAGCCTATTTTCCAAATTGACATTCCTTACATACTGTATTGTGAGGTTTGACAATTTTAGGTAAATCTCTAACTACCTTAGTAGTACTAATCTTTACCATGCAATCAAAATTTACATGACAGAGTCTCTTATGCCATAACCAACTTTCATCAATATGTGCAATCAAGCATGCCTTCTCACTGCTATTCAAATGAAAGATATTACCTCTAGTCTGATTACCGATTGCAATTTCTAAACCAATTTTGTTCATGATTTTGCATTTTCCATTCTTAAATTGTAACTAAAATCCTTTCTCAAATGGTTGACCAACACTCAAAAGATTATGCTTTAATCCTTCAACATAGTAAACATTGTCAGTGTTATGCTTTCCATCAAGAGATATTGAACCCTTACCTTTGATTGAACAAGCTTTGTCATCTCCAAATCTTACTAGACCTCCATTATACTCCTGAAAATTAAAGAATTTAATTTTGTCACCTATCATATGATGTGAGCATCCTGAATCAATGATCCATTCATCCTTAGTTTCAATTCTAGCAACCAAGGCCTATTGTACCGGTTGCTCTGCAGGTGCCAGTTGATCTTCTGTTATAGCAACAAAAACCCATCCGTTGTCTGTCGGATCCTCATTAAAATCATCAGTGACTCCTTCATCAACAACATAACAAAACTTGTCCTTATTCTTCTTGAATTTGTATCTCTGATATTCAGGGTTAGGTTTGTATGTCCTTCTAGCTTCTTCTCTTAACCTAGCATGTCTATCAGGGCATCTTGAAGCCATATGACCAATCTTATTGTAGTTAAAACATTTAAAGGGTGCTTTACCTTCATACTTACTTCCAACTGGACCTTTAGGCATTTTTCTTGCAAATAGTGCTTCAAGTTGTTCAAGTTCTTCATTTTCTCTCCTGCTTTCTTCAAGTTCTCTTGCATAAAAGGCTTTCCAATCAGATTTGTCAAATGATGGTGCAGATGATGTTGATGCTTTAAAAGTTAAGTCTATTTTTATAGTAGCAGCATGACCAAATTCCTCAATTTCAAAGGCTGACAGTTTTCCAATCAATGTATCCCTAGTTACTGAAGTGTTAGGCATTGTTCTAAGTTCATTTATTGCAGTAACCTTCATTTTATATGCCAGTGGCAATCCTCTTAAAACTTTTGAAACAATTTCATCTTCACTTAAGGTTCCTCTACAACATTTAATACCCAAAACAACTTCATTTACTCTTTCCATAAAAGCAGAAATTCTTTCATCCTCTTCCATTTTTAGACTTTCATACCTGACCCGAAAGCTTTCAAATTTTGCAATCTTGACTGTGGAATCTCCTTCATTCAGTGTTTCCAAGTGTTCCCAAATAGCTTTAGTAGTAGACCTATTTGATAATCCCATGATTTATTGATCTGATAAAGCGCTTAAGAGTGCTTCTCTTGCCTTGCAATCATTCTCCTCATCTTTAGCTAAGGTAGGTGGATTAGGCTGACCTTGAGTAGGAGCAGTATATCCATTCTTTGTCACATCCCAAATGTCCTTTCCAATGCAATTCAGATGTGTCTCCATCCTGATCTTCCATATGCCATAGTTGGTTCCATCAAGTTTAGGACTGTCCTTCCTGAAATAGTTAGTAGACATTGGATCTCCTCAAGCTGTTAAACTTCTGCAAAAAGAGGACTAAGCTCTGATACCAATTGCTAGGTCCCAAGGACAACTAAGATGGGGGGGGGGTGTGAATTAGTTGTCTTAATAATATTAACCAAAAACAACTTAATCAATTTACTGCTTAATACCGATGAGATAGTCTGTTATACTGGTGGACAATTTTAACAGATAAATGCAATACCAGTGAAGATTAATGCATGAAATTAAAAGACAAAGTCATCCACAACACAACACCTATATTTGTACGTGGAAACCCTGTAAGGGGAAAAACCATGGTGGGAAACCTTACCCACAATCAGATGATACTACTACAAATAGTAAGTGTACATAAATGGGGTCTGCACATGCAGAAAGGGCAAGCACCTAGAGCTCACTGCTCAAACACATAAGGGAAGTCACACTGACTTACAGTTGGATGGTTAAATCCAATAATAATGTACTGCACAAAATAGCATCTTCATATGCTAGATTCAGTACCGGTGTAGTTCTAATATGCTTTCACAAAAACCTAGCTTCATCTTCAAATGATGTTTGCATGTGTAGCTCTGCTTAATCTTGCATATACCTTTGCACAAAACCTTTTTTGCATTCCCACTTTGATCTTACATTTATACCATACCCTAAGACCAATTTTAGTAGGTCGGCTCTACAAGATATTACAATAAAATATTTTATGAATAAAACAAATATCCGATGCAATAACTGATTGAACATGTTGGCTTAATGCATTTACAACAATAATTAATCATCTCCATAGCGTGCCATGCTGATCTGGAAAAGATAAACCTGCCGGTGTAACCGTGGACCTATTTGCCGGTAACAGCAAATATGCAAATATGAATATGCCAATAAACAATTCTCCAAGATAAGATGTCCAAACAATGTCTTCAACATTACCAAGTGTTTTCCAAGTCATTCCAAGTGTCGATGATCATTATTTCCTGCCAGTGTACCATATACCAGTGACTGTGCAAAAGTCACTTTCTTGCCGGTGAATGTTGCTGCATCTCCAAAGTGCTAGAGTTTTAGTAGGTGTTGACATCAATGACAAAACCATACCAAAATACCAACAACCTATAACAAGTTGAAGCCCAAGAGAATTGGACCTTGCAAAATCATCAAGAGAATAAATGGTAATGCCTATCAAATCAAATTGCTTGAAGATTTGGACAATAGTCCAATCTTTAATGTTGTTGACTTATATTCATATTCAGCAAGAGATTGTGATGGATAGATAGATAATGAGAAAAAGGAGCAGGAGAATGACAATTGGACAAAACTCCTGCCAAAGAAGAAAAGAGAGCAGATTGAACGAGTGTTGGATACCAAATTGGTGACTACTTGAGCCAGCTCTTACAAACTGTATTTTGTTAAGTGGAAAGGCCTTCCTGATTCTTATAACTGTTGGGTCTTAGAAGCTGACTTCTTTAAGTACAACCAAGTTATTCCAACTCTTGAAGTAGACACAAAAGAATTGAAATGTTCAAGCCTTTTTAGACAAGGGGAGGATAATGTAGAGTATTCAATTTAATAGTTGTCAAAGTTAAACTATGTTCAATTGTGAGTGATTGTTTAGTCATTTGGAGCCTAACTGAAGGTTAAATGACAACACATCCAGTTTTTTGACTGGTCATCTTTAGTAATTATTTAGTCATGTTTTGTTTAGCTCTAGTTGTTAGTTGAGGGAGTTGCATAGGAGTAAATTTAGGCATAGTTTGTTTCAGTTGACAAGTTGGTTGTACTCCCCATAGGAGGAAGTTTAGTGGGGAGACTGAAACAAAGGGGATTTGGTGTTGATGTAGGAGTTCAGTTTTTGGGAATAATGTAAGTCTTTGGTTACAAAATAATTAAAAAAAACAATGATCAACTATTTTCTTTTGGAGTACAGTTCTATGATTTTATTTGATTTCCATGGTTCATTTATTTCTAATTTCTAGATATTATGCAAAGAATTTGATTAATATTTTGTAAATATGTGGTTTGTCTCCATCATACACTTACAAAGTACACTTCTTATAGAAGTACACATCTCTCTCCTTCGTGAGAGATCGCAAGGTTTTCCTCCTTTCTTTAACAAAGAGAAAACTCATAACACTTCATCTACACGCAATTGTTATTGACTCTTATTGCACATTGTCGAAGGATCTATGCCAATTATAAACAAAACTAGGCTTCAATCTCATTAAGACAACCATTTCTTTACCGACAGCCATAAATTTGCCAAAAGGGTCTCATCTCATGTTGTATTTCTTGCAACATTGTCTACCTCATATGTAGACTTATTCCATATGTAGACCACATTTCCAATGTGGGCGAGGTCATCTCATAACACCTCGTCTTCATCACCTCTTGTGCAGATCAGTGGCATGACTCCTAACCATGTCTATTTCATCCCTTTCCTTGGAACTCTTCACACTTTCCTATACCCATCCTTCGCACTTCAATAATGATACCACTTTGCAGATTTAAAATCAGACAAATTGAATTTAACATTTATTCAAATCAATTACATCATGATTTACCTCTAAATAGAGGTTACATTTTGATCTACCTAAACAATACATGAAGGTAGTATTTTATAGAGGTTGCAGCCTCTAAAAACACAATAGTTCACTACATCACCAATAAAGAAGAACTTCTAAAACATTATGTGTCCATCTATGAATATTCTCCAAAACCACTAAAAAACTAATTTAGAATCTATCTCTAGAAACTACAATTGCATTCTTGGCATTACTAATTCCATTTATAGTTTCACACTTTCATCACCATCCAACAAAAAGAGCATAGTGACATTAAAGAATATTTTTGTGAGATTTTGCCAAGATCAAGGGCACAATGAAAAGTATAAAAGAGAGATAAAAGAATGACAAGAACAAACTGTATTCTCATCAATATACAAATGATCAACTGGATTAACCAATACAATGAATATAGGCCTGCTTATATAGCCAAGGCCATATGGATGTACGAGAACACAATCATGACATGTGGCTCAATGAGAAACAAGGGTAGGTAAGAAATACTAGGGGTAGGTAGGAGAAATAATATAATATTCCACAAGAGGTGGATGACTCACCGAATGTGGAGTGTAACAAAAAAATAAGACCACAAAAGGTGGAATTTCTCCTACAAGCTATATCCCTATGTGCACACTTCCCTAAGTGTCTCAAATCCAAACTACGAAGAGATGCATTATCCTAAGTTAACTTAAGTAAAGTGTAATAATATCCATAATGAATATTTATTTACACCAAAACCCCCCCTTAAGTGCAACTTAGGGGAATGAAGACTCAAGCCAACAATGAAAGATGGGTCCTGGCTACTAGGCCATGATAGGTACCCATGTACAATATGCAAATGCAAGCAAAACTATGCAATGAAATCTCTCACAAATGGAGAAAGGGAGAAAACCCAATGGGAAAAAACTCCCCCCCCAAAAGAGAGATGAATGTACAAAAGACTCTCAAAGAAGAAGGACAAAACCTCAAAGAGGAAAAAGTCCCCCTCATAAGAGAGGAAGGAGAAGTCAGCTAACCCCCCCTAATGAGACATCCCGCACCCCCAATAGAGCTTGCAACTGCTGGAACTTACTCTCAGTGAAAGGTTTGGTGAAAATGTCTACAACCTTCTCTGTTGTAGGACAATACTGCAAACCAATGACCTGCTCCTGAATCAGCTCTAGGATATAGTGCATATGAATCTCTATGTGTTTGGTCCACTGGTGTTGGACGGGGTTCTTCAAGATTGCAATAGCACTTTGATTGTCACAATGTAGAACTGTCGGTCGTGGAGTGGTGAACCAAAACTTTGTGAGAATCTGCTGAAGCCAAATGGTCTCAGTCGCTGCATTAATAGCTCCTCAATACTCAGCCTTAGTCAAAGAAAGAGCAATAGCATGTTGCTTCTTTCTCTACCAACAAATGGGGCCTGAACCAAGGTGAAAATTGTAACCCGAAGTAGATGTACGATCATCAAGATCGCCAGCCCAATCGAAGTCTATGTAACCAACCAAGTGAAGTCCTGTGCCTACTGCATAGTGAATCCAATAGTGATGTGTACCCTAGATGTAAGGAAGGATGCATTTGGCGGCTTTCCAATGAAGCTCATGTGGTTCCTGCATGAAGCAGGAAATCATGCCAATCGCAAATGAAATATCAGGGCATGTATGAGTCAAGTAGATAAGACTACCCACAAGCTGATGATACGATGTGGCATCAACTGGTGAAGAACACTGAGCCTCAAGCTTGACTCCTGAAAGAAAGGGTTTCGGTGCAGGCTTACAATAAGCCATATGAAAGCGTGCAAGTAGATCAAGAGCATACTTGGGCTGCGATAGTGTAATCCCGGAAGGTGACTGTGAAATCTCTATCCCGAGAAAGTAGTGCAAAAGACCCAAGTCAGTCATAGAAAATCTGTCATGCAAAGCAGATTTGACCTTGCTAATGATGGATGTGGTGCTCCCTGTAATGATCAAATCATCAACATAGAGCATAAGTATCAAGTGAGAGTCATCCTATTGTAAAATGTAGACATTCAGATCAGAATAACACCTGGTGAACCCTGCTGAGAGAAGAAAGGAATCCATCTTAGCATACCAAGCCTTGGGGGCCTGCTTGAGGCCATAGAGAGATTTCCTTGGTCTGCAAACCAAGGAAGTATCCTGGATGAAACCCTGTGGCTGCTCCATATAATTCTCCTCATCAAGATCACCATGAAGAAAAGAACTCTTCACATCTATCTGATGTACAGGCCAACCATGAGTTGTAGCAATAGCAAGTGTCAAGCGAATGGAGTTCATCTTGGCTACAGGCACAAAGGTATCAATATAGTCAACACCTAGAACCTAAGAGAAACCTTTCGCAACAAGACGAGCCTTATACTTATCCACACTACCATCCGCTGTAAACTTGGTTCGATAGATCCACTTACATCGAACCATCTTTCTCCCCTTAGGGAGATGGATTAAATCCCATGTGTTGTTCCTCATCAAGGAACTATACTCTTCCTCCCTAGCATGGTCCCACCTAGGAACCCCTGATGTTTCCCGAAATGTCTGTGGATCGGAAGCGGTAGCAATGAAAGCATGTGGAAGGTCCTGATGCTATCATCGAGTTCTCCGTGTATCTGAAGGATCCCCAACAAGAGAACCCACGGATTCAAGTGTCTGTCGAGCCCAACGAGGTCTAGGTGGAGGTGGAGAACAAGGCTCCTCAATTGCAAGTGGACCCTGCGGAGGTGTAACCCTGCGAGTCGGAGTTGAAGGAGTCTCATCATCTGAATCACTGGAATCACTATCCATAATGGAGGAAGGTGGAGGAGGTATAGAGGCTAATCTAGGAGAGCTTTCCTCAAAGTGAACACTCCTCTCAATAAACACCTCATGTGTCTCAGGATCCATCAATCTATATGCCTTAACACCCTCGGGATATCCAATAAATATGCAAGGCTGACTCTGAGGTTCTAATGACTTGCATTTTTGTGGAGGTATGTGAGCCCATGTTGGACACCCAAAGACTCTGAAATGTCTGACAATCGGTTTCCTACCAGCCCAAGCCTCAAAAGGAGTAATACCTTGTAAAGCTTTGTGAGGAACCCGATTCTGGATGTGTGTGGCACAACTGATAGCCTCTGCCCAAAAGGCGAGATCAAGAGAATGTTCGTGTATCATATAGCTAGCCATTTCTTTGAGAGTTCTATTCTTGCATTCTGCAACTTCATTTTGTTGTGGAGTGTATGCAATAGAATGCTGAAGATCAATCCCCTCAAATACAAAAATCCTCAAGTCTCTTGTTCACATATTCCCTTCCATTATCTGTATGAAGAATCTTGATCACTTTCTCAGATTGCTTCTTCTTCTTCTGTTGGAATCTTTGCCTTGACCTCCTTGATTCCCTTGATTAGCCACCAAAGCCTTGGACTTTGAAGACTTGAGAAGCCCCATGTCCAACAATTTAGATTGTTCCAATATCAAAATTTATGTGAAAGCATCAAATGAAGGCATAACATAGGAACTCCCCACTGTCAAATGATGAGTTTGGAAGCTAGACACAAATGTTGCATATTCTGGTGCAAGCTTGTCCAACAAGTTGAATATAAACTGAGCATCCTTTTTGTCAATTCCACAATCCTTAAGCTTTGCTCTTAGCTCATTTTTTTTGGTGACATAATCTTGGATTGTATCAAAACTCTTGGGATCCAAGTTGGTGAGCTCATTGTCAATCTTGTAACCTCTGATTTCATCAACTTGACCATACAATTTCTAAAACATATCCCAAGTATCTTTGATTGTAGTACACTTCTCAATATGAAAGATGAGGTCATCTGATACATACTTACACAAAGTTCCAAGAGCCATGCAATTCTTAGTGAGCCATTCTAACTAAGAATTAGGATCAACTTTAGGATCAAGTTATGTTGCTATTGTTCCATCTATGTAATGCGTGAGACCTTTTTCCATTAATTTGCTCCATACTTTAATTTTCCATGATGCATAATTATGTGGAGTTAAAGGTAGAAATTTCTGAGGACTCATTGCAACAAAAATCAAAGAGCACAAGGAAAGAGAGGTACAATCACACAAGACAACCCCAAATTCACTCAATCAAAGAACCCCCCCAAAATGATGATTTCACACTTTATACTTAGTGCGTGTACAATGGGCCACTTGCAAAAAATGGCAAAGTGGACTTCTGATTTCAACTTTACAACTACCACAATAAGGCCAAAAGAGACTCAAACCAATAATGCAAGAGATCTAAACTAAGATCCAATCAATTTACAAGTACCAAATAGGCCAAATAAGACCAATATTTGAAAGTACAATTTTCATTTAGAATATCTAAAATCTGATCATATATTATGAAATTAAACGAAAAAATATGCACTTTCAAAAAAAACGGCACTTGAAAAGGAGGTCGGATGAGCTCAAACGAAGCCTTTGAAGTTGCAAAATTGAGGATTGGACAGGTACAACTGAGAGAATCCAAAATTTTTGAAAAACATGTGCACCAAAATAAGAAAATAACCATACCACTGCGAAGAGCACGAAAAACTAGCCCAAATAAAAAAAAATTGCACCCAAAAAGGAGCAAAATTGAGAAAGTTATGAGCCTCCAAAGTTGACCCAAAAATCCAAACTACTCAATGGAGAGGGGTCTAAATTTTTTTCAAAAAATACTGATTGGGCATTGATTGAGCGACTGACTGTGCGCTGCTAACTGGGCGATGATTGTGCGTTGGTGACTGTGTAGAAGGTAAAGACCCGCAAAAGAAAAAAAAATTCAGAACAATTTTTTTTTTTTTAGATCTGAAAATTCCATATCGTACCACCCGAATTGGGCGAAAAAAATTCCTCAAACACCCAAAATTTGATTTTCACCAAAATAGGTCGAGTTTATACTCGATGTTTATGGAAACGACCTCCCGGATGCAATGGTGAGGTTGAAAATGCTCTAAGATGCCTCCAAAAAACGTTGTCCCTCAGATCCAAAAATAGAAGCCTTCCAATATGTCTCCAAAAACCAATCAATTGAAGCCCCAATGGCTCTGATACCATGTGAGATTTTGCCAAGATCAAGGGCACAATGAAAAGTATAAAAGATAGACAAAAGAATGACAAGAACAAACTGTATTCTCATCAATATACAAATGATCAACTGGATTAACCAATACAATGAATATAGGCCTACTTATATAGGCAAGGCCATATGGATGTATGAGCACACAATCATGACATGTGACTCAATGAGAAATAAGGGTAGGTAAGAAATACTAGGGGTAGATAGGAGAAATAATATAATATTCCACAAGAGGTGGATGACCCACCGAATGTGGAGTGTAACAACAAAATAAGACCACAAAAGGTGGAATTTCTCCTACAAGCTATATCCCTATGTGCACACTTCCCTAAGTGTCTCAAATCCAAACTACGAAGAGATGCATTATCCTAAGTTAACTTAAGTAAAGTGTAATAATATCCATAATGAATATTTATTTACACTAACAATTTTAAACCTTTGTAAGGCATTCTGGAGGTTCTCAATTTCCGACTCTGCCTCCTTGGCCTTTCTAAGCCATTCCTCACTCAGCTTTTGGGAGTCAACATATTTATTCTCAACCTCATCTACATTTTTTTCAAACTCATGTGCTTTTTTCAGCCTCATTTGCTTTTTGCTCAAGTGAACTTATTAAAGCCTACAAAATGGAAAACATTGATAACTATAAAATTGTTCAACAAAAATCTCAAACACTTCAACAAATTCTCTAAAAGTTAAGTTATGTGTTTCATCAAACTAACATGATTTCTTTTGAGAAACCTCCACTATTTAAAGACATCATTTTTATGTCAGAACACCCATAGATGTGATTTTTCTATGCTATAATTGAACATTTCAATGTCGTAGGTGAGTACAACTACAACTATATTTTCATAGTTTTACAAAGAAGAAGAATCACCTTTAGCTTTTCATTCTCACTATTAAGACTCTCTATGACAATTTTAGCCTCCCGCATAGCCTTTTTAGTTGTTTCTCTCTCCGTTTCTAACAAGATATTGGTTTCTCTAACCTATGCTTCCATCTCCAGTACTATGTTTTTAGTATAAGAGTGAATACAGTGGCAATGATTGTGGCACAAATGAACAAGGGATTAAGGTTCCTTTAGAGAAAAACATACGCAAAGCTTCATTTATACTTGGATATAATCCTTCAAAGCCCACCAAATCATCTAAAATACCATCTCTCAATGTGAATGGTATATTTAGTAGTGATGATGACTTCACCTCAATTAGATTATCCTCTACATCTCTCAACACTCATCCCACTCATAAGGAAATCATGGTGATTGGCAAGTCTCTTAATGAATATCCCCAAGAGATTTCCAATCCCACTTATGAGGCTTTATCTTCTATTCATTCTAATATCCTCTCTTATGGAAATAAGGCCCTAATGAGTTATACTTGTCCCTTTCCTAAGTTTCTTCTGTGCAAGCGGAGCATGACTTAGTGGCCTATTCTTCTCCTACAAACTACTCTCTTGATCAAGATTATTTAATATTTATCATCCTATACATGTTTTTAATCTCACAGATGATAGAGAATTTAACATGTCATGTTTGAATTCCTCATCCAATCTATCATATTTGCAAATAACATTAATGGCTATTATGTTCCTCATCATTATGTGATATTGGTAGCTCACTTATTGAGGGCTCATTGTCATTCATGATAGTACAATTTCATGTGCAATCATACTGTGAAAGCAACATAAAAGCCCATTTGTGTCTCATCTCTTGTCTCTATGTATGGGGGCAAGAATGATTTCAAACATCTCTCCTTCCTAAGATCAAAAATTTCCCCTTTGTGAAGTAGTGTCTTCTATAAGGATCTCTTATTGATTGTAGAGGTATATATTATTAATTCCCTCTCTCATATTAGAACAAGTATCCTTGATGGGGATCTTAAGTACATATTCTCAATTGGGACATCTTCGTTGGTGTGGAAGTCTATAATCATGCAACAAATCATTTTCTTCATTGAGTGATTTGTTTTTATAATTAAAACCCTTCTATGTTTTGAATGTGCTTATCCCTGATGAGGATATCTTTCCTTCTCCTAGAAGAGTGTTTCTTTTATAAATGATCCCTCTTTGATGTCCTTGCCTCTATGCTTGGGGGGCAAGGGTGATATTTAAATCTTCTCTCCTTTTACAATGATTCACCTTTTCTTTGTTGAGTTATATTTTTAATTTGATTCCTTGCATAGAATATGAATATTCCTTGTTTAGGACCTATTCTAAGTTGTTTGAAATCTTCCATGAACAATATCTCCTTAGTGAAAGTGTGCTATCCTTCGCTAAGAATCCTCTTTTCCTCAACATTGAAGAAGGTGTGTATTCTTCTCTTCCTTCTCTTCCTTTTAAAGATGACATCTTTATCAAAGATCCCCTTTACTCTCAAAGGAAAATGTATTGGGATAATGATCTCTTCTTCCTATTCACAATTCAAAAGGATTTTTCAAACCCTAATTCTTTATTTTTCATTCAATCTTTCATCTTGTGTTAGAGAGCTAAAATTCCCACACTCTTGGTTGTGTTGGAATTGTGGTTTAGTTCTCTTTCTTACCAAATGATTCTCCATTAGCTTTGATCATGTATCAAACCTTGTTGTGAGCATTTGTCATCAATTTCTTTCACAATTTGATGTGGTAAACATGATACCCTATTTCAACTCACTAATTAGCAAGCCGAAATAGGAGGGCATATAACTACCCACAAATTTCATCACTTACCTAGTAAGAATTTAGGTGATTTTATGATTTTATCTATTAAAGTGGTTTTGTAGGGTACGATTCCTAATTTTGTACTGCAGATATCACTGGGGGCTTCATCTGACACCTTATGGATTATCCTTATTCATGAAATGTTTAATTCTTTGTACTTTAGCTTGCATATGCACTTAGTGTCATATGACCGCTAAAGTAGGGGCTAAATGTAGCATCATAAATTATTGTACACCCTTAATTGGGTGGTACAATTCCATGCTTAGGTTAGCACCCACCTTAGTGTGTTTGCATCTTGCATTTAAAATTCTCTTTAAGCATTTAATTAATTGATTTAATAAAATCTAAAGTTTTCTTTCATCACTCTACACATCATAAAATTGGGCCCTTTACTCTAAGTGTGCCCCTTTTTATTTTATTCTTTTAATTAATAAATTCATCAAAAGCCCTAATTATGTCCTATTTCAAACTTCAAGGCCTAATTTTGCATACCTTAACACCTTGAATCTTCACACCCTTCTAGAATTGACATTAGAATCACGATATCTTGCTTCCCTAAAAATTTGGGAAAAAGTTGGTTAGACCGGGATGCTGTCTCTTGGTCCCTACTTTTTCTCCCTGAATTTCAGGATCATGCTTTTGTGGTATTTTTATGTTTAAATCCAAAGGATTGCGAAATTATATTGATTGTAGGTCAGCCTATGATCAAAAACAAAGTTAGGGTTTCATACATATAGCCTTTTCTTTCCTCATTTGAAGGATCCATCTAGCAATTTTGAAGGAGCCTCTTATGAAGTGAAAGTGCAGGTTTATGTGAAGTTTTCAATCAGAAAATCAAACATCTATCAATTCTACATCAATCATTTTCATTGTCAATTGGGGCTTTGAAGACATTGAAGAATAATAGGAGATTATCGACTGTTGATTGACTTGTACCTCTCCCTTAGGGTTCTCTATGGTTTCATGTTATTTTCATGTCTTTGAATGAGCTTCATAACAATCATTTTCAGATTTATATTCATGCTTTAGATCCTTTATTGCATTTTTTATTTCAAGCATTTACATTTACGTGCATTTAGGGTTTGCTCTCAAGCATAGGATAGAACTTTTACTTTCTTGTTCATTTTTGGATCTTGCACACACACAAGATTTTTGTATAGACATTTTCAATACAATATCAGCTATTTGTGGAGGTGGAAATCAACAAAACAAGGGTTTGACTAAGGCAAAACACTATATAGCCACCTAGACACCATTTTTCAAGTTGTAGATGTAGGTAGAGGGATCCGATAGACACACGTCATTTGGAATGGATAGAGAACATAGGTAAAAACCCAGTCTTAGAGGTAGATCTTAGTTTTATGAGACCAGGGCATGTCATACTGGTCCAGGACCAGGGCATGGCACCTTGTTCCTTTGCATTTTGCAACTTTTTGTGGTAGTTCAACAGTACAAACTGTCAAACAATAATTTCCAAAAGTACAACTCTTTGTGGTATTAGGGACCAGGGCGTGGTGTCCTAAAACTACTCAATCAACCTCAAATTTCAATGACAGCTGCACCTCTGGGTTCCTTTTCCTGCTTTGTACTCCATCTCTCATTTTTAGATAAGAAGGTTTCAGTATTTTTAGTTTATTTTTGCATCTTTTCTCACCTACTAGCATAGTTGATCATTACATTGCATTTTGCACATCTCTTCATAGCAGCAAAGGAATAGAAACCTTAAAGATATTCCTTGACTCTCTATCTCTCTCTCTCTTGCGAGAAGTAGTCAAAGTGAATCATCTCATTAGGATCTTTCATATTCCAATGTGTGCATGAGAGTGGGATTATGTCTTAATTTACTTGATTCTATTTTCATCCTACACACCTCTTTGTCTATTTTTTGAGTTGACATTGCCTGCACAGAGTATTAGTAGGTTTGACAATCCTTGGTAAATCTCTCTTAGCTTTAGTATTGAAAATTATTATCATTTTTAAAGTTGACATGTCCCATCCTTCTATGCCATAACTAATATTCAGTGCTTTGATTTAAAAAACTTTTTTTTTCCATTTCTATCATTTTTATAATAAACATAATTTTCACTTGTCCTAATGCCTTCTACTACCAAATTTATAGTTTTTCCTTTTATGATAACACATATGGTATTGCTAAATACAACTTTAAATAATCTTTATTACACATCCAACTAACACTCAATAAACTGTTTCAAACCTTCAACATAAAAAAACATCATTAGTCTTCGATGTTTACCATTAATTGAGATACTTCCTATTCCACAAATAGGTGTAACCTCCCCTCATGCGAATTTCACTGATCTAACATCATACTTTCTAAGATTAATAAACTTGTATTTGTCACCTATCATGTGATTTTGGTTCCACCTTAGCATGAAGTGCACTCTTCTCATCTTTACTCTTTCCTTTCGGTATTCCAAATATATCCTTATTGTTGTCTTCTATAGCCAAAAATAAAGATTCTTTATTTGAGTTTTCAGACTCTTCATCCTTTGATGAATGTGTCTCCATAGAACATGGTCATTTCTTTCCTCTATCATTTATCTTCCTCTTGAAATCATATTTTCTATATATGCTCTTCTTCTCATCATCATCAAATTTCTTGTAATCTTCTTTATATATACACTTAAAAGAATAATTGATCAATTCTACCACAATTAAAGCATTTCAAGGGTAACTTACGTTTGCATTTTTCCGTACCTCTCTTCATTCTTCTTACAAAATTTTCTTCAATCTCTTCTCGAATCTTATTTTCTTTCTATTCATCTTATGCTAGCCTTGAAACATTAAATATAGCTACCCTTTTTTCTCTTTTTTCGCCTTCCATCTTTGAAATCTCAAAGGCGGGTAGTGTTCCAATAAGATAGTCAATTGAATACGTATCCAAATCATGGACTTATTCTATAGCACACTTCTTAGGTTTGTAGGATCTAGGTAGAGTTAACATAATCTTCCTTATAACATCTCCTTCTTCAAGATATCCATCGACGACTCTAATAACATATGCTTGATTGTTCACCCTATGTAGGGATTTATCAACACCTTCATCTTCATCTATTCTTAGATTCTCATACTTTTGTTTCAGATTCATCCACCTATCTTGCTTTGTCTTCAGATACCCTTCATAGGCTTGGCATAGTCTATTCCAAATCTCTTTAGTTTCTTTCAACCCCTTAACCTTGCCAAATATTGCATCACTCAAGCAATTGAATAATAATGTTCTAGCTTTCGCATCAGTTTCATGATTCTTAACTTCATCCAAGTCTGAGATCCATTTTGTGGAGGTTTATAACCAAACTTGACAATGTCCTGAATTCCATTTTGCAAAGTCTCCAAATAAGATTTCATCCTATCCTACTAGTAAGGAAAATTTTTTCCATCGAACAATAGAGCCTTAATATGTAGTTCTTCCGCCATTCCAGATCTACCTCATACAGTTAAGCTTTCTAAAGAGGAACCTTGCTCTGATACCAATTATTGTACCCAAGTTAAGACTAAGAGGGGGGGGGGGGGGGCAGTGAATCAATTCGAAACTTCAAATCTTGCTTTCCTATTTTTCTTCTTAGTCAAATCTCGTTGAAATTAATTTAATGATTTTGATAAAAATGAAAGAAATATAGAAAAAAATGTGAGGGTTATGATGATGGGAACTTGGAACTCTAATAAAGATTAGAGTGATGGACTGGACAAGTGAAATAAGTAGGATTTTTGGTGTTTGTTGATGTAAAATGTTGAGACGATCAAAATGACTAATTTGAAACAAGACAATGATATAGATATAAATGATTTTGAGTGTGTTAGATGATTGTATTGTATGATTTTACACAATTTTCTACAATGGATGGATATTTCTAATGACCAAGGGGTGATTTACTTTTAAACATGTCCTAAGCACAAAATTTGAGTCTTCTAGTGTAAGAACAATGACTATTTTGAATTGAGTTGATCTAAGAGAATAATTAACTCAAGTATTTGAAAAGGTGGATCAAAACCCCATTTATAACCTTGGATTCAGACAAAGCTACACTTACAGATTTAAATTGAATAGAAGAAATAATATTCTAAGATAAAAAGGTGTTTTAAAATTCTATAAACATTAATCATTTATATTGATTTATAGAAACTTAAAACACTTCTTACTAATTATTATATAATTAAAAAGATAAAATAATTATATTTATTACAAATATACTTATAAAAATATAAAAAAGAATTAATCTACACATTTTGTTAGACCACGATGTTTTTTGTCATCCATAGGTGTCCTTATTCTAGAATTCATTGCACCATCTAAAGTTCGTCATTTTGTAATATTTTGATAATAGTGTCATATTTAATATGATAATATAATTTTATTCATGTTATGTTTGATGTGATAAAGATTTGATTGAGAAATTGAATTAATTTTTTTTATGCTTCAAAACATCAAAATCTCTATATTATTCTCACTCTTTTTATTAAAAAAATAATGGACCACTTAATTTTTTTTATGCTTCAAAACATCAAAATCTCTATATTATTCTCACTATATAGTTTTGCAGTGCCGAGTTGGATATGCTGTTTGGCAAATCTCACATATTTCTTTTTATATAATTGTCATTGCAGTAATTACCCGGAATTACAAGCATTGCCCAATCTAGTGAGTTTGAGGTTGTGGAGGAATAAGAGGTGCAAAGAATTGCCAAAGGCGTTTGGAAACTCGGGAGGGTTTCCACACCTCTGCTTCCTTGGAATATATTATTTCGATGAATTAGAGGAGTTTCCAGAAATGGAGGATGGAGGGATGGCATGCCTTGAGAAGTTGGAGCTAGGAAGGTGTGAGAAGTTGAACAAGGTGGGAGATGGATTGGAGCGGTTAAAAAGACTCAAGGAGATCAAATTATGGAGGAGTGGGATAGATGAATTAAGGGAGACATTGAAGGAAGGAGGGATATATTGGAAAAGAATCAAAGCCATCAATCCTCATATAACTATTGTGTGTTCAGAATCTACATAATTTTTTGACATATAATTTTTATAAGCATTATTAGTTTTAACATTTGCTTTGAGAAATGTTATTCCATTGTATGTTCTCGAGAGATTTTATTTTTATTATTTTTAATAAAAAATATTAAATATATCAAACATAATTATATTTTGGAAAGAAAAAATAATTTTTAAAATTAATTACATAAATATAAATAAATAAATTATTTAACTTTTTTTTAAGAAGATATCAAATTTGAAATTATTTTATTTATTCAAAAGATTTCATTTTATTTTAAAATTATTTAAAAAGTTATTCTATTTTATTTATATAATATTTGATGAATAATTGTTTTATTCTACTTATTTAAGAATTATTTTAAACATGTTCTATTTTAGTTTATTTTTATTTGAAAAGTTAATTCTATTAATTTAATAGATATTTTATGATTTTAATTTTTTTTAAATTGTGAATGTCGTGAAATTTTATTCACTTGAAAATTATTTTATTCATTTTAAATTTGTTAAGAATTGTTTTATTTTATTTATATTGTTTACTTTATGAATTTAATTGTTTTTATTTACTAAAAAGTTACTTTATTTTATTTTATAATTATTTAATAACTATTTTGATTTTATCTATTTTAGAATTATTTATTGTGCTTTAGACTTTTTTTAGATTAATTAAAATTTAAATAATATTTTAACATAGTCACAAAATCGATTGATGTCATTATAGACCACTTATCAATGTAATTAAAAGAGTTGTTAGACTAGAATGGATCAAATTAAATAAATATGATGGCAATATGAATAGTTATAAATGAAGAGAGATTGATTTGCTTAAAAGAATGCATGTTAACTCAAAAAGATAATAAAATTTGTGCACCTTACTATTTAGAAATGCTCTAGATAATTGTGTGAAAGGATAATGATCAAGATATTCTTTTGTTAACCCTACTTTTTGAGAATTGAAAATTGTTGGAATTCTTGTGTTAGACAATTTGAGTCAATAACGATTTTCAAAGAAAAATAAATATATGCAAAGCATGAATATGTGTGATTTCTTTTCATTTGACGAAGTCAAGAGGTTTAACCGATCAATTATTTTCACACATTAATTAAAAGCCATTTTAGCCTATGTCATGGGTCATAAGAAAAGAATCTTGAAGTTGTTTTAATGTTCGTGTCATTCAAGGAATTTAGAAACCCCTTGACAAAAAAAACCTACTATCAACAATGCCTTGTAAATGTACCAAGGACACAAGAGGTGAATATGCCTATGATAGGGATGGTCTTCTCATTCCATGGTTGACTACTGATTTTTGGCTTTGAAAGAGAGTAAAATGACTCGGGCGGACTTCATTGCCGAATGCACCCTTATCCGTCCTTGTGATATGTAATGTGGTAACTGTATTATATAATCGAGTTTGAAATATAGATTGTGGGTTTTCATGGCATGGAGATAAGGCACTTCAAAGAATGGTGTAAATGATAATAAGGTTCTTACATTAGAAACTACTCACTTGGGAAATGTACACCATCGACGGTCTAAGCTGGTAGTTGACCAAGTGTTAGCGGCAACATGGTAAAATGATTAAAGGGACCAATGAACACCAACTTCGGGTCGTGAATTAGAAATTATCATCAAGTTGGTAAAAATCATCAAGTTACCAATACGTTCTTACGCACAATATGAGGAAACTCAAAGTCATGTAACGGTTTCATGCTTTCGGTGAGTTAGCCAACATTAGCAAGATGCCGATACACTTCAAGTTCTTAGTTTTCAGTGGCGATATGAGAGTGTTTTGAAAGATATCACCTTCTCCTTAAACTTCCATCTAGCAGATTGAATACACCATGTGGCTTATGAAAGATAGCAAAATCGGTTTTATAACTACCTATTAACCATTTGCTTTGCATGTCGATAGATATGCATGCTATCGTGCTCCCTAACTCCACTCGTAGGTATTGAAGATGAAATGTTTGAGTGCCTTGTATTCTGTAGATACGTGGTATGTGTATCAGATGGTTCTCTTCAAAGCAATGTAAAGTATAAATGCCAAAGTTTAAATGCCTGTCATTGCAATAAAGACAGTTGTGAATAATTCTCATCATCCACAATCTAAAGATTGTCATGTATGCACAGTTTTATTTCAAACTTGATGTGATCTGTTGACCTGTGACATGGGATAGTGCTCTTTTGTGGTTTTTGATTGATTGTATGCACGATGAAATAAATATTTTGATCAAAATAGTTCCAAAGAAATGGTTGTTATCCTTAGTGCATACTCAAGCAAATGAACTAAGTATTCCACTAGCCTACAACCGAATTCCATGATTTTCTACCAGTAATCTCCTTGCTCCCACAGCATGCCTTGAGGAGATGTCATCTCAGCGAATGAAATGCATATATCGCAGTGATTGCAAGATATGCACAAAATGTTTTTATCAGATGTTATGAGTCGAAATGATTTAGTAAACTTATATGCAAAATGTGGAGGTGTATAAAAAAAAAGGAGGCTGTGAGTTGTTTGACAACGTCCCTCAAATATCCACACATAAGGAGCAGAGACTTAACACTTGATTTGTTTAACAAAGAAGATATGCCGACAAGCTGTAGAAAGATAAGCGAGTCTATGCAGTCTTGAAAGGAGGATGCTCTAGAAGGTTGAAGCAGGATAATACAAATTCGAAATTCAAAGTTCAAACCAGTTATTAAAGCATTTCACTCACATATTACAAACAGTTTTCAATAGAAGAATCTGCAAAACACATCATCATGAAATACAAGGCTCAAGAGTATGAGTACGCCCCGATGATCACCACCATGATTCTAGAGGTTCATGATACCAAGATTGGGCATATTAATTTGCAGGAAATAAAATAGTTCTTCATGGAAGGCGACAGATCAAAGTTGTCCTGTAGAGTGGCAGGAAGCGGCTTGATTGAAGCAGCATGTTTTCCCATAGTAATTCAATGCACAAATTTGATGATAGAATGCTCAAAAAGATATAATCCAGATGCAAGAGAGATAAGAGCTGCAGATGGATCCTTAATGGCCAAACTTGATGGAATTTCAATAGCTATTATTCTTCGTTTGCCATATAAGGAAAAGTTCACTCACATCGATAAGCAAAAAGCTTACAAATACTTCAGCGATAATAGAAGCAAATGCCTCAACAATCTGGCTAAAGAATGGATGGTCGCACCATGAGGAGGATAGTCTCAGCTTCCAAAAACACTCCATTGTTCTCTTTTCATCAAAGAGATTTGTTACTTGATTATCTTACTCCATAGAGTGATAGGAAGTCCTGATTCCACTGAGTTCAAAATGTGGATGTACCTCTTCATAACAGTCATCTCTGCTGGTAAGCAATTCATTGACTGGGGCCATCTCATCAGCAACTGCATACATGACCAGTTAGTGCACTTCAAAACAAGTCAACGCTTCCATATGATCTCTTACTTGATATATGCTATTGCTAATTTGAGGTCATGGCCAAGGTTAAGTACTAATGGTGTCCTAAATCAAGGAACTCAAGTTTACCATTATTACAAGCAATTGCAACTTGAGGAAAGCTTTGTGTATTTCAGGTGGGTGAATGATGCTTTCACAATGTGGGCAGTAAGGTTATTACAAGGAGACATTGCCACCAGAATATCAAAGGAAGCCGCTAAATTGATAAAGAAATATGGAAGTTTCTTCATCCAGTTTCTGAGATTTACCTATCTTCGAGTAGGAGGATTTGAAGGTTATCCACACAAGCTACCCAGATATGTTGATGATACACTCATTTTAGTTGAACTTTGTCGGCAATTGGTTTCAGTTCAAAAGAAATGTAGAGATAGAAAGAATAAAGGGGTAGCCTTTCCCATTTGTCTCGGGCACTATAGATGTGAGTCAAGTTCAAGAGCAGATGAGACAGAAAAAGCTTTATCCAAGGTCAACTTGTATCCATATCAGATGAGGTTTCCTTTTGATAGTAAGGATTATGTCAAGAACAGCTTAAAGTTAGGTCCTGGCTATTTTCATTTTCCTAATCTCGAAAACTTTTGGGAAGATTGTGAAGATGAGTTTGAGGTTAGAAAAAGAGATTGGACAAGGTTAACTTTGAAGCAAATGAAAGATTTCAAGATGGATTGGACCATAGAAGGCATTGAAGATGATGGATCTGATTTGATTGATCCTATCTATTTTGAGCAAGTCTAGTCCCAGCCACTTCCTAGTTTGAATTAGGCAGATCCGGAAATGAGAGATGTTAGAGAAAGAACAAGTTTTGTAATCAAGAATTCTGAAGCCAGGATTAAGAAGAAGATTACTCAAATGACTGCTACCGGACCAACAAAGGAAACTCCAAGAAGAAAAGGATTTCAGCTTGAGAGCTCTACTTCGCTACATTCTTCCCATACTCCAGCTAGGGATACTCCTTCTTACTAGAATACTCAAGGAATTGATGGAGATGTAGACCCTCCAAGGAGGAACAATCTTCAGAACACATGTGGTGATGAACCTCGACAAAATAGGAAGAAATCCAAAGCAAAAGACATAGAAGAAAATTATATTGCAAGTCAAGTAAAGGATCAAGTTCCAGTGGAAATTCTGGATGACACAAGATTTGATGATGGAATGCATTCCATATCTCCCTCAGTTCCTATTGAATCCCTATGACAAGAAGCACAACAAAATACTTTAGTCATGGATTCATCATTTCCAAGTAATCCAAGTCATCAAGTTGAAGAAATCAGAGAGGTGACAACAACACTGGTAGCAAGGTAAGAAATCACCCAAGAGTCCACAGAAAATTCTTCTTTCCCATGGTTAGAACAAAGTCTATTGAAGAAGAGGAAAGTAGAAAAGTTGGTGGTACCTGAATTTAGTAGCATATCTGATCTCTTTGAAAGAGCTGAAAAACCAAAGAAACTCAAAGTATCCTCAAGAATAAAGACTAATCCAAATTCAAGGAATATGTGCTTAGAGATTGCTCAACCCATATCTGAGAAAGATACAAATGAGGCCACCTCTGCAGACTTTGTTGTGACAAAGATTGATATGGGACCTTCTTCTCATGAGTTTTCTATTCAGAACTTTAATGTGATGGCAACCAGAATGGTGGAGAGAAGTGAAAAGGATAAGCAATCCAAGGATCAATTGAAACAACAAATGCACACTTTGTCTTCTTACTTGAAATCCGTAGTTGATACCTCCACTATGCCACTAAGTGTAGATCGCCAGCCAATTATATTGACACCAGAAGGAGTAATTGAAAGGAATGTTATGGATAATCTTCAAAAGTACCAAGCCTATGGAAAGGTAATTGAAGGTTGGGTAGAAAAGGTCAAAACTCTTGCATGTGATTTCCTAGTCCAAGCAAAATCTATCCATGATGAGGCCTTAATAAAGAAAAATACTATTGAGAAAGACTTGAAGAATGTCAAGAAAGAGGAAATAGCTTGGAAGGAAATTGTGAATGATTTCAAAAAAATGATAGAAATTGGAATGGACACCCTTGCAACTGAGAAGATCCTGCCTAATAATGAAAAAGATTATCTAGAAATATGGATAGAAAGCATTAACTGGAAACTAGTGATCATAGATCAAGTTTCATCAGAGTTAGAAAAGCTCATGCGTTCATGTGATCAAGTGTGTACCAAACTCCAAGGACAACTCACTACTCTTTTCCCAGATGTGACATTGATGGAAGATTTGTAGGTGTTACAGAATAGCTTCCAGAACATGGTAGATCAGCAGCTTTTTAATAGGACAAACTTCAATGAAAATACCATGGAAAAATTGATTGATATTTACTCTTCCTTGAGAATCTCTATGTCTCAGATACTCAGCATGGTGACAGAACTAAGTGGCATTCATAGAAACTTGAAGACATGGAAAATGAGGATAGCCAACATCCTAATTCCCAAAGGAAAATATGTCAGTTCAGCCATCTGAGTTTTCAGAATCTTCAGAGACAAAGGACCTGGACAACATAATGTGCCTACAGAAGCAACAGCCTCATCGGCAGCACAAGGAGATAGCTTAGAATAAGTGCAGAGTTGCATTTTGTATAGTCTTCATTTTTGTTGTGTTACTCGCATCATGTTTTTGTCTTTCTTTGTAAATAACTCTCATGATCGAGTTTCGTTTCTCTCATCTCTATTTCTATATTGTAATAAAAGATAATCTTGGCTCTTTTCATATGAGGTAGTTATCCTAAGTTCTCATTTTGGGTAGTTATTCTAAGTAGTTATTTTTCCCAAAGTTGAGGAAGTTATTTCAAGTAGTTGAGGAAGTTATAAAGTAATTATAAAGGTGGTTAGGGTAGTTACCTCAGGTGGTTACCACTTCACCTATATATACCTCATTATTATTCAATGTGGAGAATTCCACTTTTTCACAAGCTTTGTATAAGAGACTTGGATAGTGTTATTCAAGCAATTAAGCAATAGAGATCAATTTGGATGTGTGTTCAACTTATTCTCATGGGTTATTATCAATGTTCTTATGTTTAATTGATGATTAACTAATGCTTTCCCTTTAACATTGAATGTGAAGAAGTTTATTTCAAGTTGTGGTATCTCAAACTTGATTATATGGAATTTATTTTAATCTAGATTCATACCTTATATGGCGTTCAATCTTTCTTTATTGTTTGTTCTTTAAATTTTTGAAAAATCCAAATACCCCCATTATACGAGGGAGTTGCCCCTCTCAAATGCAGAGAAGAATTACCATTTCTTTGTGATTCTTCAACTGTTGTGAACGCTTTGTTGCTAATTATAGGGCAAAACAGAGTTTTTCAAGAAAGTTTCTTAAAGCAACAAATCCGTTTACCAACATCTTTATTACCTTATATCAAAGATATTTTGTCACTTTGGATTCTATTTGCAATGGAAAGCTCATGCTATCTCAATAGACTTGACCTCTACAAATGTTTAATTCCTATTTTGAATAGTTTTTGAAATCTTAAAGATTGGACTATATATATCCTTTCACACACTCTACTACATAGCACTTTTGACCATCAACTTACTACTGATCATAAATACCTTGACAAGAAGCATGCTTCAAACATGCAAACGTATTCTACAATGATTAGTAGGTGTTTCACATGCACTAGACTAACTATTTGATCAAATGGTATATTATTTGGTTGATTTCAAAATAAGGCAATGATTCTTATTTTATTGTACATGTATAGATACTTATTCAAGTGTTTGTCTATTTGACCTTCATCAACATGAATCCAATTTTTTGGTTTTTAAAGATGAACATAACACCAAATTGTGAATGCTTATGCATAGTTAGGTTAAAGCCAAATTGTAGAAGGTGTAATATATGTAAGGAAGTTATGTAGCCGAACAACTTCCTACACTAACCTTGAGAGGAGGGTAATGCAAAAAAATTTATAGATCTTTATGACAGTTACAAAAAATAGAAATAGATATAATAACATTCAAACTATAACACAATGATTTACATGGGGAAAACCCTTTCCGGAGAAAAACCCCACACTCCAAAAGTCATCCAATATATTATTCAACAATCAAACCAAATTACAATATACTTGCAGAGAAAGCTCTTCATAGGAGTACCACTAATCAGAGATTTAAAGGTAACTCAATAGCCATAAGACTCTTACACACAACCTCTATCTCACACACCTCATATATAGGAGATACAATACAAGAAATCGTCAAACGATATTACAAAACCATGGGCTAAAACCACCCAATAAAGTGTAGCCAACCTTATCTCCCCTCTAGATTCCCTATGACGTGTCGCTCCCTTTTTACAGCTCATTTATGTGTCTGATGTATTTTATATTTCCTATTTCATGAGTACAAACTTCCAGAGGCCATAACTTGACAAGCCTGTGTCTGATTGACGAACCATTTGAAGCATCAGAAAGATCGCGAAGTGCTCTATTGCCTCGTAAATAGATACGTTGTTTATGCCCACTTTTCAGGGAGTTTAGGAGCCTCTCAAGTCCTCAAAATCAAATTTAAACCTTTCATTGGACCCCTCCAAAATGGAAAATTTAATATCTTCAAAACTAGTTGTGCTCTCGCGACATAACTTTACCAGAATGCTCATATAGCCAATCGAAAGCTTAGGGGAGAATTTCACACCATTTTGTGCTCAAATAAAAACTTACTATAAATAGTAACCTCATGTAAATGCAAGGTTGAGACACCATTTTGCCAACAAATGTCCCACTTGTCAAACACCTTGCAAGAGAAAAGGGAGTATCAACATAATAAATCAATTGCTAGGGGCCATAAGGCCCATAGACTCTGAACACCATCCAAAATTGTCTATGCTTACATCCTTAGTTAAAGAATCTACAACATTCATCAAAGTTTATACCTTAACCAGCTTCACCCTGCCATATTTGACCATATCTATAACAAAATGATATTGAACATCGATGTGCTTGGTCTGGGCATGAAATGTCAGGTTCTTAGCTAGGTAGATCACACTCTGACTGTCACAATAAACTTTCACAACTCTTTGTTTTATTCTAATGTCTGAACATAGTCTCTTAAGCCAAATGGCTTCTTTACAAGCATGAGTAGCTGCCATATACTCTGCTTTAGTAGTGGACAAATCAACCACAACTTGTCTCTTACTCATCCAACTAATTGCACCACCAAGCACTGGTGGATCTTCTACTATCAATATCACCTACCCAGTCTGAATCCACATAGCCATGAATATCAAGGGAAATCACATCTCCAACTGAATTACCATGATAACACAAAGAATACTCTAAGGTACTTTTCAAATATCTGAAGACTCTTTTGACTGCATCGCAATGAACTCTACTAGGATTAGACATATATAGATGGACAAAACTCCCACTACTTGGGCAATGTCTAGTCATACATCAAACTTCCAACTACACTTTGGTAATACACTCTTCTCATGTCTTCCATCTTCGATGGGGATGTAAGGCAATATGCAATAGATTATTTCGTTCCAACTATAAAAGGAACACACAATGGTCTACAATCCTGCATGTTGAACCTTTGTAACACTGAATTCACATATTTACTTTGGCCTAGCCATAGCTTTCTGTTCACTCTATCTCTTCTAATATCTATCCCAAGAATGTGTTTTGCTGCACCAAGATCTTTCATTTCAAATTTATCAGCGAGCTGAGACTTTAGTTTTGAAATCATACCTTTCCCTTTACCAATGAATAACATATCATCAACATACAGTGCAATGTAAAGGAAATGATCACCACCAGATTTATAATAAACATAGTGATCTGAGTTAGAACGGTCAAATCCCAAACTCAACACATATGTATCAAATTTCTAGTATCACATCCTAGGACTCTGTTTGAGGTCGTACAATGATTTCTTTAATTTACAGACCAAATTATTTTTACCTTTCACCATATAGTGCTCCAGCTGTGTCATATAAATATCCTCCTCCAAATCACCATGAAGGAAAGCAGTTTTCACATCCATTTGCTCAACCTCTAAATCATAAGCAACAACAATAGAAAGAAAAAATCTAATGGATGTCATTTTGGCAACAGGAGAAAAAATATTACTATAATCAACACCCTCAACCTGAGAGTGTCCTTTTGCAACCAACCTTGCTTTAATTCTCAATGCTTCCATCTAAACAATTCTTTTTCTTGAACACCCATTTGCAATCAACAGGATTTTGTCCTTCGGGCAATGGTACAAGATCCCATGTATCATTATTTTTTAAAGCTGTAATTTCTTCTTCCTTAGCAATCTTCCAAGATTCTGCATCATTCATACCTAATGCCTCTTCTACAAATTTTGGTTCATTCACATTAGTATTCAAAGAAAAAATACATCTCCAATCATCAGGTGAATACCTTTCAGGTGGTTTTCTATGTCTCATAGACCTTCAAACAAGTTGAGTTGGAGGTTCTTCCTCCTTTTCTAAAGATTTGAAGCTACATGAGCTCTCCTCAACTTCTTGCCTATCTAGGGTTCTAGATTCAACTCTTTCATGTGGAGAAGGGAATTGAATCACATCTTCCTTTTTAGTCTGTTTTGGCTACAATGTAATAGAAGGATCTACTTAATTTCTCTAAAAATAAAACTTCTACTATGAATCACCTTTTGTGCAACAAGGTCCCAAAGCTTGTATCCTTTCACACCATAACTGTAACCGATGGAGATACATTTCACAACCTTTTTCTCCAACTTTGTTCGCTTCTCCTTTGGCACATGTGCATATTCCTTGCAACCAAAAACTCTAAGATGTCTCAATGAAGGCTTGTGACCCGACCATGCTTGCATAGGCATTTTATAAACAAGAGCTGATGTAGGAGACCTATTAATCAAGTAGCAAGCAATGGAAATAGCTTTAGCCCAAAAATTTTGTTCTAGACCAACACCACTTAGCATACTCCTAACCTTCTCCATCAATGTCATGTTCATCCTTTATGCAACTCCATTCTTCCATGGAGAATATGGAGTTGTCTTCTATCTGTTAATGCCATAGTCTTTACAGAATCTATTAAAATCATTAGAAAAAAATTCACCACCATTATCAGTCCTCAAAATTTTAATTTTCTTTCCAATCTGCAACTCAACCGTTGCTTTAAATTATTTAAATGGACTGAAAACTTTAGATTTACTCTCTAGAAAATATACCCATGTCCTGTTAAAATCATCAATAAAAGAAACATAATATGTGGATTTTCCAATCGAAGGAACATCTACAAGACCAAAAACATCATAATGATTAAGATCCAAAACACCACAAGTTTTATGTGAACTCAAGTAAAACTGAACGTGGTTTTGTTTTCCATAAATGCAATGCTCACAAAAATAAAATTCAAGATTACAATCATTCAAACTTTCAACAAGGTTATTATTTTTCAAGGTCCTTAGAGCCTTTTCTCCAATGTGGCCAAGCCTCTGGTACCATAACATAGTCTTCTCTGCAAGTAACTTTGTTTCAGAAGAAAGAAAGAGCACCCTTAGGTACCCAAAAACCATTTCCATCTGCTGAAGGTGAAATCCTCAAATCTTCCAAGGATTTACTTTTTACAGAAGTGCTATTACACTCAACAATGTATGCATCTAGCTTATACAAAGTGCCTAACCTGACACCTCTAGAAATTATCATAGCACCCTTAATCATCTTACATCCTGCTTCAAAAAATACTACCTTCACACCCGCATCTATCAGTTTTCTCAAAGATAATAGATTTTGTTTTAAACCAGGGATATGCAGCACACCATTAATCATTTTTATTCTACCATCAGAGAACCTGATTCTAACTTTACCTTGACCAAAAATTTCCAAATGTGAATCATCACCCAAATACACCTTACCTACATTCAATTCTTCATATTTGAAAAACCAATCTCTATTGGCAGTCATATGAGAAGATGCACACCTGAGTCAATTAACCAGGCATCATTACCTGCATGAGTTGTCAAATCCGTAATGAATGCATCACCATCTTCCTTCCCGGACTCAAAATCAGAATCCACCTTTTTCTTTTTCTTCTTCTGTTCTTCTTTGTAGTCATTATAGATGTGACCTAGTTTACCCCAATTCTAGCAAATGACTTTGGACTTTCCAGGGGATTTCGATCTCCCTCTCTATTTGGACTTATCACGCTTCTCATTCTTCTTTCCTTTCTCCTTAGGCCTTCCATGAACAGTTAGGGCTTCCTTCAAACTATGCGATACCTTCCTTCACATCTCTTCACCAAGTAGGGCACCCACCACATCTTCAGACTTCAAAACAATAGAAGTACTACCGATAGCCATAACAAGAGAATCCCATGAATCATGCAAAGAACAAAGAAAGATCTGGCATTTCTCCTCTTCATTCATCTTAACACCAATAGATACTAATTGAGCCACAAGAATATTGAATTCTTCTAGGTGGTTTGCAAGTCATCCACCCTCTTTCATCTTTAAGGATTACAATTTCTTCCTCAAGAAAATATGATTTAATAAATATTTTCCTTGATACATTTCACCAAGCTTAGTCCATAGTTTCTTTGCAGTGTTTTCTTCGTGGACATTGATCAGAATAAATTCTACCAGGCACAGTTTGATTAGACCCTTGGCTTTTCAGTCCATAACATCATACTGATCAGAATAGATTCTGCTAGGCACAGTTTGATTAGACCTCTGGACATTTGCATCAACAACATCCCATAGATCTCGATCTATTAGAAGATCTTCCATCTTCAACTTCCACATCTCAAAATTTGTTCCATTAAATTTCTCTATCTCTACTTTCCCTGACGAACTTGCCATCTAAAAAATTCCTCCAACATGATCAAAAAGTGTCTTTTGCACAAGCTCCCACTCAAATATGGATTAGTTTAAAAAACCCAACAACCCATAACTAAAACCAAAGGTGATCAAGCTCTGATACCACTTGTAAGGAAGTTAAGTAGTGAAATAACTTCCTACACTAACCTTGAGACCAGGGTAATACAAATTTTTTTATAGATCTTTATGACAGTTATAAAAAACATAAATAGATATAATAACATTCAAACCATAACACAGTGATTTACATGGGGAAAACCCTTTCGAGAGAAAAACCCCACACTCCAAAAGCCGCCCAATATATTATTCAGCAATCAAACCAGATTACAATATACTTGCAGAGAAAGCTCTTCGCAAGAGTACCACTAATCAAAGAATCAGAGGTAACTCAATAGCCATAAGACTCTTACAGATTAAATTTGCACAAGTGTGCCAAACACAAAATACACTTGTTCTTTTTAATTGATCATTGCAATGGTGATCTAACTATTTGGAGATGTTGCTCCAACAAGCATGGTGTTCTTTTTAACTTCAAAGGCAAAATGTTAAGTAAACTAGGAAATTGAAACCCTGGTCAACTGAATTTGAAACATGTATGCTTTGAAATATGAAAACCTTGACAAGTTGATTGTTCTTTTTACTTGCACAAAAATTGAAGTGTTGATTGTGAGTTTCCTTAAGTTTGATGCAAGAAATGAGATTTTTTTGTCTTGTTTTAAGCACCAAAATAAAGTGTATCCTAACTTGCAATGAAAGCAAATTTGTGGGATTTTGAGTTTGTTGTTCTTTTTAACTTGGAGAAATAAAGTTCATTTTAAGCCCAAAATAAAAGGTGTATTTCTTTTTAATAACCCAAAATGAAGTGCGAGTTTAATATTTAAACCAAAATAGAAGATGAATTCATTTTATCCAACTTTGAAAAGCAAAGTTAAAGAAATAAACACAACTACTTTCTACTCTAAACTCCTTCACCCTGCACAAACAATCAAACAAGTTAAAAAAATGAAATGCAGTCTAGGTGGGCCTCCATAAGCCTAACTTTTTATTTTCAGTTACAAAGTATGAATTTTTCAACTCTCTATTACAATAGCACCACTCTGTGTAAACACATAAGAACTATTTAACACGAAAGCGCTAAATAACTGACACACGCGCTAAACTAATTAGAGACGTGCTAAAACTTATTACAAATGCCCTAAAAGATAATGTCAGATGGAAATAAATTCTGTCAAACAGGGAGGTCAAACGCACTAAACAAGGACAAGAGCACTAAACTAAGGACAAAAGCGCTAATCTAAGTACAAAAGCACTAAAATATGGACAATAGCACTATTTTCTGAACAATAGCGCTATTTTGGTGAACAAAAGCACTAAAGCACAAACTTTCGTAAGCGCTAAAGCGTGTTCAAAAGCACAAAAGTGCAACCTATGTGGCAATTAAAATCAAGAAAACTGTTAGTAGTTTTTAAAACTTTGGTGTTGGATTCACGTCGGGTTCACCAAATGATGCTCTGCAAAAAGGGGTTATGCTTAGAGTAAAACCTATGTTCGTATAACACAAGAAAACACAAGAAACCAAGAAGAATTAGTGTTAATCAACCAAAAACTAGTCTAAGCAGGCATACCAAAAGAGACACTAAAAACATGATGAAATATTTAACTATGAAAGCAAATACAACAAGGCATCTCCAAATGCCTTCTACCATGCTCTTAGCTCCTTCTCCCTTGTTCCTCTCCTCTCGAAGTTCCAAATTAGTGTAGCTCTCGGCAACTTTTTGCACTATGGATGCCTTATGGAGATTCAAGATTGAAATGTTTAGCTATGATATGCAAATGTAAAATAAACTAATTAGACATGCTATGAAATGAACTAAGATTTATTTTAGTCCAAAATGACAATATATGTTATTTATGCTAAATGCTCTTTCTCTAAAATTCACTATAGTGTAAATGCATACAAGTTTTTAGGATCTGGATTATGAAGAAATGAGCTCTATTTATAGGAAAAATGGAGCAATGGATGGTTGAGATTGAGTAATCATAATAAGGGTCAATATTGAATGATATTCGATCCATGTGAAGGCTTTCAACCCAATCCCATGATGACAAGTGTCAACATGAGATGAGTTGAGAGGAGAGGGAATAAGCATTAAATGCTTGACATGACCTGAGAGTTAACTTGGGAGTTAAGGTTAAGGTTTGGTTGAGTGGATAAATTCATTATCCAAAGAATAATGCTTTTATCCAATGGAAAACTCTTGTGCAAAGGTTAAAGGGATAACCATGGTCAAAGCAATAAATGCTTGACAAGACACATGGGTCACATGAGGGTTGAGTTAGGGGTTAAAGTCTTTAACCATGTGGGTGAGTTGAGTTAACCATAAATGGTTTTGTAAGAGCCATTAGTGGTTTGGAAGACTTTAGAGGTTAGCTTGTTGAGCACATAAAGCATTTATTGCTTTTCAAAGACTTTGGAGTCTTTGAGAAGTGACTTCAAGTTGCTTAGGAATGTGACAATAATTAGGGGATGGATTAGGATAATTAGGAAGGGCTAAGAAGAATCTAGAAGGGGATTTACGAGTGCAAGTGGATTTGGTGGGTGAGGGAAAATAGGATTTTTATTAAAATAAAATTCATTTATTTCAACAAATAGGTGCAAGTTGCATTTTTAGGAGAATGCAAGTGGGGGGGATTAAATGATTTAAATAAATGTTTTTAATTATTTATTTAAAAGAAGAAAGGGGATTAAATTAAATAAATAGGATTTATTCATTTAATTGATTGTGAATTTTGGTTTAATGAATAAATTAAAATAAATTGAATAATTTATTTAATTAATAGGAGAATGATTTGAAGATTAATTAATTAAATGTTAATTTAATTAACTGTTGGCTAGTGGGTTTTTAATCAAATAAATAACAAATATTCATTTAATTAAAATAGACAGATTTATGTGACTACAGTATGGATTATACAAACAATGACGTGGTAGACTGCATGGCATTGTACATAATGTATAAATGGTGACATGGCATCTTACTATACCCTGTTGGCTATATTGCCCATACAGTGACGTGTTAGATGGCATAGCAAGCCGAGTCACAATTCGTACGCTAACTATATTGTATAATCTCTTGGCTACGCTTGATGACTAATGCCTAAGTGGCACTAGCTATGCATGGTATGGATCAGTAAGTGGTGCCACGTAGATGCATATGTGTGATGTGCCACAATCATTGAACATCATGTGGTGATAACTATTCAAGGTGTAGTCAAACCATTCGATGCCATGTGTGTACAATGAGATAGGTGGTGTTGACACTAGCCAAATAAAGTGGTGACATGTTTCTCTATAGAGTGGAGGCTCTAGGATGCCAGCGACCGAGAACTTGCAGATGCAGTTAAGGATGGAGGATGTCGGCGGTGGCCTAGGGGCTACCAGGTGGCTGCTGAGAAGAGCAGTAGGGGAAATGGCAGCTTGTGAACCAACAAATGTCAGAAAATAGGAATGGGGCAACATGGTGATAGTAAGCAGCTTGAGCGATGGAGATAGGAAGCTCTCAGGTAGAGTGCAACACAATGACAGTGCAGAGGCAATGGTGGCTTGGGGAGCCAGAAGTAACAATGACTCTAGATAGGAGGCAAAAAATAGGGCTTGGCCGAAGGACAAGCAGGATAGGAGAAGTAGGTGGCCAAAAATTTTATTATAGAAACCTACAAGAATTAAATACCAACTATGGATGGAGAGGGGGCTCTGCGGACCCCCAAAAAATAATATTTTTTATTTTTATTTTTATTAATAATAAAATTTTTCAAACCAAACAATATAAAAGTGATTTACAAATATGAATAAATTAAAAAACTTGGAAGAAAAATGGATTTTTTATGTTTTTGAGAAATCTATATCGTACTGCCTAGGACGTAGAATTTTTTTCCTAATGCCTCGAAATTGATTTTTGATCAATATAGGCAAATTTATAGTCAAAATTTATGGAAATGGCCTGAAAAACTCAATGGTGATATCGGATTTGGTGTAGGACGCTCCCCATTGATGATACTCCTCAAATCTAAATCTTAAATGTTCCAAGATCTCTCCAAAACGACTACCCAATGGAGCTCCAATGGTTGTATACCATGTAAGATTTTTCCTATAGCAACCCAAGATCTAGAGACCAATGAAAAACAAAACAATAAGATAGAAATAATATGTGACAAGAACAACCTATATTCTCATCAATATGTAAAAACAATCAATAGGATAAACCACACAATGAAGATGAGCTTTCTTATAACGGAAAGGCCATATGGAAATGAGAGAACACAATCATGACATGTGGCTCAATGTGATACAATAGTAGGTGAGGTTAGGTAGGAGAAACAATAAAATATTCCACAAGAGGTGGATCACCTACTAAAGGTGGAAGTTCTCCTACAACCATATTCCCTAGATGCACACTTCCCTAAGTGTTTGATATGCAAACTACTATGAGATGCATAATCCTAATTCAAGTTAAGTAAAGTGTAATTATGAGACATGATTTACACCATCAATATTAATACATGAAAACTCACAAGATTAAAATATTAATATGGACTAGAATCTATTCAAAAGTGAATACATAAATCTACATCATTACAGTCTTTTGGGGAACATGAAGTCATAGTGTTACAAGTAGAACAATTTGTAAATAAACAAGGAACCTACAATGAAATGATTAACTTTATACTCACCTGGTACATTATTAGCACAATATAAATGATCCCTGGATATTTTATAGGAAGTGAGTTGGTTCACCTTACGACTAGCCCTAACATACTCAAAGGTGCATAGGCATTTTCTACTGATATTTAAATGGTGTGTACTGAAACACACTATTACATTATGCTCATTAATTTAGGAAAGAGTTCTAGATAATATTAATAATCAAAGTGATGTCATCATTTAAATGGTACTCTTTGTTGACTCACAGAGACCTCTTCCTTCTTAGTGAGTCTTAGATTCTATTGTTAGTTCTACAACCATATGAAGAAATGAACAAAAAAGGATTTTACATTTTACTTTCTACATATTTCAGGGTTCTTTGTGTCTCTTGTGTTGAATCAACTAGGATTCAAAATATCTACACTACCTACTAATTTTTGGAAATTATTTATGCCTATGGATAACCAATCCTTTGTTGAGGGGTCACAAAATTAGGGACATTAATAGTTTTTTAATGATGGATGTACAATATTCCATGTATTTGGATACCCAAACATGCCATACAAATCACCTTTCAAAGTACCAACTAAAAGTTCTTATCTAGATGCCATGTGGCAGATTAGTGCTACAAACTATCCAAATTTCAAGTTGCACAAAATTAATAATATCCTTTAACCTCGTGCCAAGATTAGGTAGTCCATAAATCTAGGTACAAACTTCCATGAGAGATTAGTGGAAATTATTAGTCAAGTGGGCTTAGAATTCACCACTCAAAGTTCAGGTACATAATCTAAAGGAATTTATCAATAAGATAAGACAAGTGGGTGTTGTTAGTTTTGAACATCAATTTGATGAGTTGGAAGACCTCATCAAAATCTATTAGGATATAGATGTGTGTGTGTGTGTGTGTGTGTGTGTGTGTGAGAGAGAGAGAGAGAGAGAGAGAGAGAGAGAGAGAGAGAGAGAGGCTAGATGGTTTAGAATCAATCTTGTCAAGAGTAAACATATAAATAGTAATCCTTGAGGTGTTAAGGGATTTCTCCTAGAAATCAAAGGCCCTCTTCATAAAATGGCTACCTTACTTAAGAATCAGATTTATTTTTTTATGAAATTTAATAATTCAATCCCATGCCTATTTTGAATCAACTTTAGCTCCTCAATTAGGTTAGTCAAAGGCCATTCTTCAAGGATTGGATATAAGAACTATCAAAGAAAAAAAGGAAAGATAAAATAGTTGAGGAATCTTGTACATTATAACCAATAGATGATTCTTAATACTCTCAATGGTCATTGAAGGGAGGAAATAATTTGATAATCTTATTGATTGTAGGTGAACAAATATATATGGTAAAATGTGGTGGTTGACAATTAACATAATAGACCAAAAATACTATCAATGAAATAAGCAATGACCGAGTTTTACCTAGTCAAGGGACCCCCCCTTAAGGATTACATCACAAAACTTGTTGGTTACATAAAATAAGTACACATTCTTGAGAAATATTTCATTGAATAAACAAATATTTAATTGAAAAGAGATCTATCAAGTTGTCTCATGACACTTGGAAGAGTGTAGCCTCGAGCTGAATTCTCAAATTCTTAGTCCCAAACTCTCAAATAATAGACATCAAATTATTTAACAACAATGCACACTAAGATCTATGTACACATAGGGCTCCATCAATTTTTCTATTAACCATTGTAAGTATCATAAAATTATTGGGAAACAATCCATATTGAGCTCAACACCAAACCCATTTACCTATCTTCAAAAATCAAACTTCGCAATATATGCATTCTTCAAATCTGTTAGCATTACAAATGGAAAGTGAACAACTGAAAATGCTTCTCATGTAAAACATTATCTGAAAGTAAGAAACTAGCTTGAGATGATGAAAATTCCTCTATCCTCTGATGCCACCAATGTCCAATAGTGAAGGTTCAATCATGAAAAAACATATAACAAAAAAGGAGTTGGAAATAAATACTTCCTAATATCATCATAAGATTCCTTATCAGCCTTACTAGCCAATCTTCCATATTGCCTAAGCACATCCTTCATGTGGTTTTCCACTTCATTTGCAAGCTTCTATAAATCCTCCTATCTGTTAGACCTAGTTTATCTTCTAACCCCTTCATGTGGTTTTCCACTTCATTTGCAAGCTTCTATAAATCCTCCTATCTATTAGACCTAGTTTATCTTCTAACCATTGAACTTGTCACTAGATAAAGCTCAGTACTCTTGTTGGTTCCCAAATGGACAAAATATTAAGATCTAAAAGCTAGCCAAACTTTATATTCAATCCTAACATTGGACTTGGCCAACTAATAGGAAATAAACATTTCCCCTGTAGGACCTGGTGGATAACCCTTTTAGCAATACTTGATGATATACTCACACATACTTGACATGGTATTGTTTAACAAATGATGTTCTCACCAAATTATGACAAAAAATGTGAAATACTACTCAAAACTATCTTAGATCTTGGGCGAACTTTATTAATTTGAATGGAGAACATAATGATTGCAATAATTTACAAAGAAAAACAAAACAGAAAGCAAAGAAAAGATTCATCAAATTTAAAGATTTTTCCAACTAGGGTTTGACAAGAAGAACATATCAGACTAGTACCTTATTCATTGGGGAATAAAAAAATGAGGCAAATGCATATATAACAATTTGAACGCAAGTTTAATTTTCACTAAGACACTATTGCTTTACAATAATGCAGCAAGCTGTAGGAAACACTGTAAATCTTCTTAATCCTTTATTATTCTAACTTAAATGATAATTTGCAACATTAAGGAGACATTTACAATGGATCATTTACCCAATAAAGCTCAAATTAAATCATATGCTATTCTATGAGAAGATACAACATTATAGATCACAATTGCAAAGAATTTCTAAATCTAAGTCATCCCTTTGCCTAGAACAACCTGCACCCAGCAAACTGGAACCCTTAAAATGAACAAGAGAAAAGAGTAAAAGTAAGAAGAGAAGCTCTAAAGATAAATCTGTTGTTGACACATGGCAACATCTTCTCTGTCCAATTTTGGACTCTTTGTTTTTATATTTTTCTCTCTCTCTTTAGCTACATATCATTTCTTTTCTCAGTAGACTTTATTTGTGTTTGCACATAATAATTCCCCACCTTTTTTTTATCTGCACACTTGCGTGGCCTTGAACAAATAATTTTGTCTTATTTCTCCCTTTGCATTGGTCTCCTTCAATTAATGTTTCTGGTGGAAATATTCTTTTCCATGTGATAGATAAACATAATTTCTCATTTATTGTATGACTTTTCTTTATACATGAAACATATGCAGCAGAAACACTTTTCCCATGTTATAATAAAATACTATTTCACCCTAGCACTCAACTTTTAACATGTCCCTTTGTAAAAACAAGTTCACCAAGTAACTGCATTTGGCTCTGTTGAATGTAAAAAACATTTCACCTACCAGTGAAGTATTTTTATGATTGCGCACAAATAAAATAATTTTCCTTTTATTACATGACTTTGAAAATCTATCTTATTAAGTGTGGCCAACAGAGACCACAAATAACCCCACTTCCGCAGCCAGTTTTTCATTTTCTCAATTCCATCTGCGGGAATGTGTGAAAGGTTTTGAAAGAATTTTATAAAGTGAAACCTTATAAAATTACATTATATTGCACTTTCATATAATTGATTTAAAATGATAATTTAAAAGTATTTAAAAATACTTTTAATATTTGCAACCAACCATAGGGAATTGTACAAAATTTAATTTCTTCGGTGATTATTTTGGGGTAATTTCATTATGGGTCAATCAAGAGTGGAGAAAACTTGTAAACGATCATAATCAATTATTTAAAACATGGGTTTGTCTCTGGATTTCAAGTAGCTCACAAAATTGGGGTACTTCCTTTGTAAATTAACTGTCATAGTTTTTAATGTCAAAATGCAAACTTTAAAATAGTACATCAAACGGGCTCAAAATTTGACAGTGCACATGCTGAACATATCTGAGTGTTGTCCAATCACTACTTTGAAAAAATATCAAATCTTGGTTTCAGAGGCCACCACTAGAGGAATCACTTCATCTGGATACGATGAGCATGTGTGTAAAGGGGTTTGTCCTAATTTCATCAAATGTGTGAAATATTCATAGCCAAAGATTCCTCTTCTGAATTTTCTGAGAATGCTGATTTTTAACCCTAACAAAGTCCATTTGGAATTGGCTTTGAAAATATATCAAATGAAGAATTGGGGTGCTACAAACTGGAAACGTGGTAGATAAACATATAGATAATCATGAGAACATTCACCCTAGCATGCAGTTTAATAGGTCATGAAATAAAAATTCAAATGTAGGATTACTTTAGCAGATTTTACATAGTTCAGCATGCAAATTTGAATAAATTGCAAATAAATTTGACATGGAAAATATGCCAAATTGACTCATGGGGCTCTGAGAATTGACATGGGAGTTCATTGAGATGTAGAAAATTACCCAAAAAAATTGGTCTAACATGACACTTAGCTGATAACAAAATATAGCTCTCCAAAGATGGTTACTCAGAAAAGATTGACGGTATGGAAACAACAAACCCACCTTAAGACCTCAAATCAAGGACTTCAAAAACTAATCAAATCTGATCCTGGAAAGAAACAAATAGACATATGCCATCTTTGAGAAAAGTTCAACAGTATCCCCAAATGGTTTCTCATGAAAGTCAAGGGGTGTCAAATATTGGCCCTCAAAGTGGGTACTTGAAAAGATTTTGTAGGGGTGCTTTTGAGTGTCTCAAGCAAATTTTCTCAACATTAGCCCTCAAAATTTTGTAAATTTGGGAAGTCCCAACATCTCACATATCTAATCACTTTGAACCTATCTTGCCCTTTGCATATCAAGTGGAACTAGCTATTTAAAAACTTCTCATTCTTAATTATGATGTTATCTATGTAGATTACCTCTAACCTAGGGTCCCTTTGCAGGAGGGTGTGTATCAACGTTATGTACCTATACTCCTATATCTATAAAGACACATTTGTATTGAGGATAAGAACAAATAAGAGAGGGAACAAAGGAATGCCAACTATTCCATTGGATTGTAAAGGTGCATAAGCTTTTTCTAAAGACAACCATATCCTTTCTAGAGATGCTTATAATAAGTGTTCACAAACAGAAAAAGTATCACATTCTGAAAAATAACTTGCAAATTACCCTTAAGAAATGCTAAGAAACTCCAGACAAAATCCTCCTGAACACAATCCCTCTTACATATATTCACTAATATGTCAATGCACTTTGTTTGCATCTAATTTAAAAACAAAGCTCTCCAAGCAAACCAAAATAATGTGTATGAAGCCCACACTCGTTCCAGCAACTACACCAAATCTATACAACAAAAGTAACTCAGCTTTTGTTTGTTTAAAAGTTACCTCTTGCTGCATTAATTGAACAATTTAAGAATGAACATCCTGTGTTGCCTTTTGAAGATCTGCAATTCACATGGGAAACAACATACATAACTGAATTGGTGACAAAAATTCATGTTGATTTACAGACACCTTCTATTCTGGCTCTTCCATGCACTGCTCCAGAAATCACCATTTTTTCTACATTCTCCTTCACCTTTTTACTGCAGAATAGTTTTAAAGGTTGTCATTTCTAGGACCTTGATGGTTTAATACCACGTCTAAACATCTTTGAATATCTTCTCGATGTGATCAATTTGCAAGAATCACTAAAAAATTACAAAGTAATTTGTAAAACTCTCCAAGTGATACTTCACCTAATGATAAGACCATTGAAACTATGCTAACATATACTTTTTGATGACCTAACCAAGATAGTAAAACAACATCCTCAAATTTATCTTCCTTTTAAGAGCTTTTGTGCAGTGACCAAAGGAGCGTTAGCCCATCTAAAAAAAAAATAACGTCCTCTAAAACAATTTTTGAACAAATTGAGTTTTCACTCGAAGTTGATGTATACTTTTTGTGCAGAGAACACTACTTGCAGTTTCCTTCAACATAGCACCTTTATGAGAATCTAACTACTTTCCACTAGGCTGGACTTTAATGTCTTTTTTCCAATCCCTCATTCCATCATTTTAGTGAAATAAAATAAAACAATTTCACGACTCCTGATTTGTTCTTCATTATGTTGAGAAAATAGAAAGCTTGAAAGATGTTAAGAAATGTATGGGCATACATAAAAGAGAAGAGTGAGAAATGGTTATGTAGATTGCACATATCATTAATTGTTTGGGATGAAGAGTATAGGATTAGGAATTCTTTAAATTTACTTTTAAATATATAAAATGTAGGATATCAGTTCATATCTTCTATCACATTTATGTAAACAATCTAAAATACTATACATTAAATTATTAAAGAACTGAGCTAGGATACTTCTTGTATCTGACCCAAAATTTTCTACTCTCTTTCTTTCTTTTTATTTCCATACCAAGAAAAAAATCATCTCTCCCATGTTTTTCAAATCACATAGAAAATAAAGGTTAAAGATCTCCAATAATTGAAATTGTTAGTTAAAAATAATGAACTAAAATACTGATAAGTAATCACCAACATATTTGGAAATAAAACAAAGTGACCAAATTAACTCTATAGAAATCCCAACTCCAATATGAAATAAACCAAACCTTAAGGATATATAACAAATCATAGAGAGAGGGCCTCCCCTTTCGCTGTCGAAGGTGCTTCTCAACAGGTCACCTTGCTTCAGAATGTTCTCTCTCTCATCGTAGAGGTGTTTCTACTTGGTGGAAGGATGCTACGGAAGATCACTTGACAATTAATGCTTTAGACTCTGTTTCAATTGAATCCTCTCAAGGTGAGGTGCTCCTTACTGCTGATGAAGCTTTTGTTGATGATACTGTTGTTGTGGACTCTTCCGCCCCCTTGGCTCCTACTTTTGTTGCTCCTACTCTACACCTTCTCTCTTCTCCTGGCAATTATGCTCTTGTCGTTGTTCTACAACAACAACCTACTCTTGTTCTGCTGCAACAATCTGGTAGTGACTCTGAGGAGGCTTCTCCACCTGATTTTTCTTTGAAAGTTCCTAATGATAGTGTTTCCTAGATGGTTGTTTGTCGTAGGTGAAAGGGAAAATCTACCCCCCTTTCCCAACCCCCCCATTGTCAATTTTTGGGTATTTCTCCCCACTCTTGAGTTGAGTTGGGTTGTTGTTGGTTTGAGAGGTTTGTTTGGCGTATCCGACTTTGTTCTTTTGGGGTTTGTACCCTTGCTTGGTCTATTTAAAATTGATAGTCTTTGGCTATGCAAAGGGCCAGTGCCCTAGTTAACGCTACCTTTTTAATAAAAAAATAAATCTTGTACATCATACCTTATCATTTAGCAACATGCTCATATGAAATTTAGTTATGACAAGTAGGCATCCTTCCAAATCCCCATATAGAAAAATCGTCACAACATTTAACCATCAACCCCAAGATCAAATGCAATAACCAATTAAAGAAGCTTGAAAGATGAAAGCTTCCCAAAATAAAGAAAGGTTAAACTAACAACTATTCCCAAACTAGGGAATATGTCCAAAGCGATCAACCATCCCCTATTGTCCTCAAATATGTTATCATAACTAACATATACACCTAAGGAGAAAAATAAAATAAAATCATACCATGTAAATCTTTAACAAGGCCTCAAAACCGAGATCTATATCTCAAGTCTCATTTTCGTTTGAACAATAAATTGCTAAAGAAAGTGCAT
The DNA here is from genome assembly GCF_030272615.1 of Cryptomeria japonica. Classification (NCBI taxonomy): domain Eukaryota; kingdom Viridiplantae; phylum Streptophyta; class Pinopsida; order Cupressales; family Cupressaceae; genus Cryptomeria; species Cryptomeria japonica. The sequence continues at coordinate 4,350,806 of NC_081415.1, read as the reverse complement.
CTAAAATTATAGATCAACAATATGAATTAAATCATTATCTGTCAAATGGCTTAATTGAAGGGGAAATAAGGTTATTCATAATGAGATGTTTCAAGTCACACCAACTCTGTCAGCAATATCTTCAATAGGTCCATGCTAAAATCACCTTCAACTTCCAAGTGAAGGCTCCTCGATCTTGTTGTTGAAAGCTCGTCAAGGGGATCATCATCCGACACTCAATATTTAATGTGCAAGAGATATTCAATCTCACCCAAATTTGACTATTAGTAATAATTAGAAAACTAATCATTTCATGCTTATGTCAAATTTCAACTATAGAACTACAAGATCCAATGGTATCCATGAAAAATCAGTGTTAAAATTAATAGATAGATTATCATAAATCACTAATAATGCCCATTTGAAATTAGTATAGAGTTCCAATGAATTGATAATGATGTCACATGGTTTACATCTTTCAACAAAACATCTATGTCCAATCAATAAATCTACTCCCAACAAAATTCATATCTTGCAAAAACTACAAATTATGATCAAAAGGACCCTTTAAGGTATAATATCATAGTACTACCAAAGCTCCTACTAAAAGTGATCTGAAGTTACCATGGAAATATAATTATAATATCTATGATATATTCATGTGCTCAATAATGTTATGTGAAAACTCGAAATACATGCAAGATATTCCATGGCATCATAGTCACTAATTCAACTACAAGACATTTTTCCACCACCAATTATGTTCCTTCCTAGGTCTCCTACTAAACCATGTTTTGAAACCTCTTGTGATATTATAGTCAATAGAAACATTCTATCAAAGCACCACTATAGGTATGGTATGGATTACTTGAAGTACCATTTGGTGCAGGAGCACCTAGTTGAACAAAACTCCCATTTTTTAGTATTTAATGCTTTAATGTTTGTAAAGTCTTGTGTAAGCTTAATTATGTTGTTTTATGTTGTTTTGGGTCAGGTTTAGTGGTTTTGATCTCATTTTGGGCTCAAGAGATCAAATTGTGCCTTTTAGGCTGTGAGTTGACAATTTTTTGCTAAATAGTGAAAAATTGCCAAAAAGGTCGTCTAATGCTTTCTAAAGCATTGAAACATGTTTGTTATGTTTTTTTAGGCATGTCTAATTTTTTTAGACAAGTTGATAAGGTTAGATTGTGAAAAATGCCTCCTTGAGCAAGAAAAGTTGTCATTTGGCTTAAAAAGTTGTCAAAATTGTCATTTTCTTGAAAAATGAGGTTAAGGAAGCCTTATGTCCATAATAGGGAATGAAAACCAATTGGAGAAACTATATAAGGCCTCCATTTTGTCTTGGAAAAGGTTGGTGATTGTTAAAACAAAAGGTTCTTCAATAAAATCAGAAAATAATGGCTTTATGACTAGTTTTTGTATCTTTTAGAGAAATGGTCCCTACTGTACCTTCTTAATCCATACTATACCTTTGGGAAAGTGTTCATGGTACTTTTTTAATTCTTTGTAGTTGATTGTGGCATTGGTTTCTTCAAAAAGTTTGATTTTACAAAATTATTTCTAAAACTGGGTGCTTGCTGCCCTGTCAAGGGTTTGAAGCTCCAAAATGACTCCACATGACTAATCCATGCTTGGGATCCCACAATATGGATTCAGTAAAGTTGGAACTCATGTATATACTGTACATATGCTTTTTTTTAAGCCGAAATGGTGGTTGGAAGAAGGATTTGAGTGAATACTAGGCAAGTATTGATTACTTGGCTAGTAGTGTGTTTAAAACTCAAGATTTGCACCCAAAGTCTAATTTGGGGTGTGCAAATACATGGGGCAGAGGTATGGACATATGGCCAATGGTGTGTAAGATCAATTTTCCTTATTGGTTGAGCTTTATCCAATCAAACTTTATCATTTTGTAAGCAAACAGTGAGTTCACTATTTTTATGAGTTGTATTTGACTAAATGCTCATGGAATGCCTTAAGAGCATAATCCAAGCCTTGAATCATGAAGGAATTGTAATAGGAGGTTTTCTAAATATTTAAAGACCTCATTGAGGCTCTGTACAAGTTAATATTTCTTATGTAATAGGTCCAAAGAGTGCAGTAGCAGTTTGACTGGTAAAGGGCAGCAAATTGACAGTCCTAATGACATTTCTCTCCATCTTCAGTTGCTTGCCAAGTGTTTGCTAAAATGCTTGTATGGAAAGGGTAGGGGAAGCTCTAAATTTCTATGGTAGAGGTCTCCAATCAGTATGGGAGGATGAAACAAGTTTGATGGAGTGAATCCATGGTGGAAGCACCCAAACCCTCTTGAAAACCCTTGTTTTGAGGCTACAAAATAGGACAGTCATAAATTGACCTTCACAAGACCTCTCTTGGCACTAATTCATGATTTTGGCCAAAAGGGTACTCAAAAATATTCACCTTTTTCAAAGATTCCAAGTTGGGAGTGAGTAATGAGCAAAATAGTGTTTCAGGAGTGCTAAAAAGGGCTCTTTCCTTGTAGCCTTGGTTTGAGAAAAACTAAGAATCCGATTGGAGTAAGGTTTGGTGACCTTGTAAAACATTTTTAAATCAGTCCAAATCAACCTTGGAAACCTTGTTAAGCCCTCAGAACACCAGTTTAGACATTTGGGGGTTTGGACTTAGAATAGTGGATTTGAGTAACTTGAAGAATCAAACTAGACAATGTTGCATAACACACAAATGGCAGTTTTTGAAAGAATGCTCAAACCCAATTGTAAGGAGGGGTTGGGGGCTTGTGAAACCTTAGGAGAACAATCCTAAACAATGTGATAAGTGGCAAATGGATCCCTGGACAGTGCATAGCCTAAATTGGTGGTTTGATCCTTTGGTGGTGTATTTGAACAAGCAAATGACTATGAGTATAAAACCAAGTTTGACTAACAAACCTTGAACAAAACTTTGCTGCCCCCACATGTTCATGTTGGATTTTCTAATATGCATTTGGAAACAACAAGTTGGATGCCAAGAGCAGGGGTTGAGTAAGTATAGTTGGAAGGGTTAAGTATTTTGAGTAGTTTTGTGCATGGGCAAGAGACATCACCTAGAAGAGAGTTTGTTGGGCAAGCCAACCATTGCAAATTTGACATGACAACAATAGGACAGATTGGATATTCAAACACAACAGACTCTATAAGTCCTTAGCTAATAAATTTTTCATTTTGAGTAACTAGCCTTTTGAGTGCTTACCTACCAAGCTCCCTATCACCATTACAAGTCAACTATAGGTGATTGAGAGTGCCTCTGTAGGTTAACTCTAGGTGACCCAATGTATCTCTATAGGCCAAACAAAAGTGACTTGTAGTTCACGTCTATAAATTATATATAGGTAAACCACTCAACAACCCATCATTCTAACTCTCCTACAAAACATACCAATGCACTATGATGTACAAAAAACCAAAACAATAGAATTCGCAACTTCATAGCATCCAAATAACCTTCCTACAAATAACCTACCATCAACACTTTGAATATCTAATCTCATGTTTTACAAGCAACGTGTAGGTACACATAATACCCACAAATTCAGCTACACACATTTAAAATCAAACAAATCAATCATCAATAGAGTAGGAATTAGCTTTAGAATTTATTGTCATGTCCCCACATTTGTAGAAAATATAATTGATATATTTTTACCATAACATATGTAAAATCATAATGAAATTATTATATTGCATTACTGATATCATATTATTAATTTACACTTTATATAGATTAATGATTATTTTAATTAGCAATGTTCATTATATATATATATATATATAAATAGAAATCAACTCACTAATTTTATTTCCTAAGGCTTGATTACTGTTGGTGAATCGGTGGGATGACTGAGTGTTACCCACATCAGATTGTGGAGGGCCCCGCTAGGTAAAGGTGGTGTCCCTTCATACTGGTTACCAAGATAAGTATCGTGACTTTTCACCACGATTGTTGGGGAGGTTAAATACCCCCCTCCCTATGCAAATCGAAGGGGAAAAGAAGAAAAGAAACATGCGAAAACAAAAAAGAACATGCGGGACATAAGAAAGTAGAAACAGACAGGAAGGTTAAAGAGATATTCAGCAATACATCAAGAAATTCTTAAGGCTGCCAGCAGGGACTGTAGCGTCGTAAATTGTACGCACTTGCTAGGGTGGTACAATTTCACACCTAGTTTAGCACCCGCCTTAGTGCATTTTACATTCTGCATTGCATTTCTCCTTAAGCACTTAATTAATCAAATTAATTAGGTCTAAGGTCCTATTTCATCATCATAAAATTGGGCCCTTTTCACTAAAGCGCGCCCTTCGCATTTTATTCCTCCAATGCACCACTTAATCAAAAACCCTAATTAAGTCCTATTTCGAACTTGGGGGCTTGGTTTCGGGGTCAAAACATCTCGAAATCACCTGTAACTTCAGGATTCTCTCTAAAATGATCATATCCGACGGCCCTGAAAATTTGGTGAAAAGTTGTCGGGACCGTGGCGCCCGGTGCACATGGTCCCGGACATTTTTCCCCAAATTTTTGGAGCACGATCCAATCATAAAATAAAGCTTAACCCCAAGAAATTGGCGGGATATTCAATCTCTAGGTCAGCCAAAATACAAATTTACGACCTAGGGTTTCATACATAAAAGCTCTCTTTCCTCATTTGAAGGGATGGGATTTTTGTTTTCCAGGAACTTCATATGCAGCGAAAGAGCAGATCTTTGAGGACTTCAACAACATTCAACATCATTCTATCAAGCATCTATCAAATTCATTCATCCACTTAGGGCTTGGAAGACATTGAAGAACAATAGGAGATTACCGACTGAAGATTGGCTTGTACTCCTCCCTTGAGGGTTGGGTATGATTTCATATTGTTTTCATGTCTTTTCATAAGCTTTGATACATCATTTATTCATGCTTTAGATCACATTGCATCTTGATTTAGAGCATTTACATTATCATTTGCAAGCAATTAGGGTTTACTTTCTAGGTTGCTCTAGTTTGCTTTCTTGCATTTTGGACCTTGCACACACACTAGGTCTGCATACACAATACATTTTACAAAACAACTTGGCTATTCGTGGAGGTGGAAATCACCGAAGCGGGGGTTTGACTAAGGCAAAACCCTATATAGCCGCCCCTCCCCCTTTTCAGATATTATTGCAGGTTTTGAGATTCGGACGACGCCGCGGGATACAGATTCGGAGAGAGAAGGTTGGAACAACACTCTGTGTGAAATTGCAGAGCAGGAGACTGGGACAGGGGCGCTGGGCGCCCTGGTCCCTGGGATAGAGGCACTGGGCGCCCTGGTCAGGGACAGGGGCGCTGGGCGCCCTGGTCCCTGGGATAGAGGCGCTAGGCGCCCTGGTCCTCCAGACAGACAGTTTGCAGACAGTTTCTAGACAATGTTTCAGAGTGCAGAATAGTGGTTTCCGGTGCAGTTTTCAGGACAGTGGTGCCCGCGCTCCCGTCCCGAACATTTTCAGTCCGATTTTGACTCCGGGTACACATCTGCATTCTTATTTCATCCTTGTATTTACAGCTGTTCATTGTTTAATCTCAATTCTGCAATCTTGTTATTGGTTCATACTTGCATTTTGGGATTAGGGTTTGAACTTGCATTACTTGATCTTACAATTTCAACAAGGGAATAGAAATCCTAATAGATATCCCGTGGCTCTCTCTTTCACCAAAAGAAGTAGCCAATTGTGCGATATCTCTAGGCTCTTTCGTATTCCGTAATGTGTGTCAAAAGGTAGGATTAGGGCATGATTGACCTAGTCTCGCTTTTTTCCCCTACACATTTTGGTGAACCCGACGTGAATCTATCATTGCTTCCTCTTGCATTGCATTTATTAGATCTAGATCTAGATTTAGTGTGTTTTCATTTCATTTTCATTAAAAAGAAAAAAAAAAAAGAGTGTGTTTCTTTGCATTGTGTGTTTAAATTTTATGTAATCCTTTCAAAATGTTCATGCTTTTGATGATTATTATGAGTATAGCCAAGATGAATTAGATGAAGCTTTAGATGTGTTTTTAAACCCTAAGGATGCTAAACCTTCATTTTACCAAAAACTCATAAACCTTGTTACTATGCCATTTAGGTGTGATGAGAAAGATAAGTCGAATGATTCCTCTCAAGGATACATTCCTATCAACTCTTCCCCTGAATCTAGTAACATGGTTGTTTTCAATAATCCCCTCTATGAGGAGATGTCTCCTTTTGAATCAAAAGACAAACCTTTTAACCGATATGATCATGCTTTGTTGGATGATGCTCTTGATGACTTTGTGGCTTTATCGAAATCTTTAAACAAGAACAAGGCCTCTAAATTGGTTAACATGATAAACTTGAATGAACATAATAAGCCTCTCTTTGAAGTCCAAGGTGCTTATCCTTCTCCCACCTTTCAAGTTCTTAAGTCACCTCTCCTTACTGTCCAAGGAAGGTATGATCATGATTCCTTTCATACCCCGAATAAACCAATCATCACCATGCAAGGAAGAAAACCTGTAAGTCCTTACAGTTATGCTAAACAAATAACTAGAGAGAGTTATCATGTGGTTGCCCATACCTATCATACCAGAAATAATAGGCAACCTAATCCTCCTCCTGTTATTCCAGTCTCTCTTCCTAATCCTCAACCAATTCTTCCTCAAGCTCCCCGTATTTCGCAAGTTATGGGTAAGGAATATGATCTCATAGAACAACTTAAAGCTACCCCTGCTAAGATATCCCTTTGGGATTTGATTCAAACTTCTTCCGCTCATCATGGAATGTTACAAGATGCCTTGAAAGATTTGAATGTTCCTCCACCGAATACGTCTAGTAATATAGCATCTTTTGTTAACTTTGTGATGAATCCTAAAGCTCAAATTGTGTTTACCCAAGATGAGTTTCCTACTAGTGAAATTCAACAACAATATGATCCCTTGATGATTGTGGTTGTCATGAAAGACACTGCTATAAGACGAACACTAGTAGATAATGGCTCTGGCCTTAATGTGTGTAGCATTAATTTATTGCATAAGATGAATGTGGATACATCTCTTATTGAGCCTGATTCTCGTCCCATTCGTGGCTTTGACAATGTGGCTAAGACTTCATTAGGTATCATCACCTTACCTCTCACAATGGGACCTGTTACTTTGCCTACTCCTATCCATGTTATGCCAAGAAATTTAACATACAACTTGTTATTAGGGAGGCCTTGGATTCACAGCATGCAAGCTGTCCCCTCTACATTGCATAGACAAGTTAAATTTGTTTATAACAATAAGACATACACCTTGATGGGTGATACTAATTTTCAAGCTTGTCTACAAACATCTAATTCCAAAGGAGATTCTTCTAAGCCATCCTCGTCTAGTGATGACTCTTTAAACAAGAAACCTATCGATGAGTCTTCGCTCTCCGATGATCAAAATCCTTCGGATGAGTCTGGAACTCCTGAAGAAGATCCTTCTCGACTTGAAACTACACATAAAAAGGATTTTGATCCTGAGAAGGTTCTCGCAGAGGATGATTGGGGATCTCTTGATTTTAACCCTACCTTTGTAGGTGAATATAAGGTTCCTTCTAGAGAAATTAAAGTTGAAAAGAAGGAAGAAGCTGAAAATCACAAAGTTGAAAAGAAAGAAGAAACTAAAAATCAATCAACCTTACCTGAATCTATGAGTAATAATTTTGTGGCCGCTTCTCAAACTTCTTCTCCTCACATCTATAATTATGAAGAGTTTGATTCTTTGTCTTATGAAAAACCACCTTCTCTTCCTGAAATGGCTGATCGTTATGGTCATGGTTTTCGCATTTTTGCTAAGCATGGGTATCATGGAAAAGGTTGTGGTGCTAATGAACAAGGGATAAGAGTTCCTCTAGAGACTAATTTTCAACATTATGCCTTTGGAATTGGCTATAATCCCTGCAGACATACTAAAGCTTCTAAAAGACCATGCATTAGTGTTAATGCTATATCTACATCTTTATCAATACAACATCCTGAGTATATTGATGGGGATCCTTCGGGTGATTGTGCTTTGGATATCTTCCCTACCGATGATGCTTTAGCTGAGTTCTTGGGAGCCTATGACACTCTTCCTCGTTATCATCACAATAGGGGACTCCCTTATTGTTTGAACACTGAAGCCTATTTTGGAAAAGAGATTGATAACGATAAGATTGTGAAAGAATTCCCTCAGTTAAAGGATACTCCTCAACAAAGTAATCTTCTCATAAGTGACACCACTGATGTTAAGATGGATCCTTGCAATAAAGAGAAAGTCATTAAAATTGGGAAATGTTTGGATGAAGAGGAACAGAAACAATATGAAGAACTGTTGCATGAATTCCCTGAGATCTTTGCTTGGGCATATTCTGACATGCCTGGTATAGATCCTAAGATCGTTACTCATAATATTGTCTTAGTTCCTGATGCTAAGCCCGTGAAACAAAAGATTCGAAAAATGAATCCCAAGGTGGCTCTGCTTGTTAAAGCTGAGATTGAAAAATTATTGGACGCTGGATTTATCCGCCCTATTGACTATTCCCCATGGGTTTCAAATATTGTCACTGTGGCTAAACCAGATAACAAAATAAGGATGTGTACCGACTTTTGGGATCTAAATAAGGCTTCTTTAAAAGATGATTTCCCTCTTCCAAACATTGACATGATAGTTGATTCTACGGCAGACATGTCTTGTTATCCTTCATGGATGGTTTTTCAGGCTATAATCAAATTTTCATAAACCCTCAAGATCAATTCAAAACCGCTTTCACCACTCCCTGGGGTACGTTTTGTTGGATAATGATGCCTTTTGGACTTAAAAATGCCGGTGCAACTTATCAACGAGCGATGACCCTTATCTTTCATGATTATATGCATAAGATTTTAGAGGATTATGTTGATGATATTTTAGCTAAATCCTTTCTTCGCATGGATCATGTTAAAATCCTCTGCCAAATTTTTGAAAGAATTCATAAATATCACATGTGCTTGAATCCCTGAAAATGTGTTTTTGGTGTGGATAGTGGAAAACTATTAGGATTCATAGTTTCGCATCGTGGGATTGAGGTGGACACTAAGAAAATAGATGCTATTGTTAACATGCCACCTCCTCGAAATGTGTCTCAACTTAAAAGCTTACAAGGAAAGATTCAAGCTATTCGTAGGTTCGTGTCTCAACTTGCGGATCGTACCTTTCCTTTTACTCAACTTCTTAAAAAGGATATCACTTTTCAATGGAATGAAGACTGTCAGCAAGCATTTGAAGATTTAAAAGTGTATTTGGCTAGTCCTCCTATTCTTCAACCTGCCGAACCTTCTAAACCCTTCCTTCTGTATACAGCTGCTTCTTCTCATGCTCTCGCAGCATTGTTGGCACAACATGATAAAGATGGTAAGGAATGTCCAGTTTATTACATAAGTCGTACCTTACTCGATTATGAGACCCGATATTCTGCGATAGAGAGACAATGCTTGGCCGTGGTGTTTGCGACTCAGAAATTGAGACATTATCTTTTAAATTCAGAAGTCCATGTCATGGTTAAGTTTGATCCTTTGAAGCATCTTTTCTCTAAAACTGATTTATCAGGACGTCTAGCTAAGTGGGTTATGATGTTAATTGAACTTGACCTTAAATTTGTTTCCCAAAGAGCAATTAAAGGACAAGCGTTGACTGATCACTTAGTTGAGGCCCCTTCGCCTTTCTCCTTCCCTAACCCTGAGTCCTTTCCCGATGACTTCATTCTTTCTATAGAGAAAGATGAAACTTGGGAGTTATACTTTGATGGCTCTAAGTGTCGTACGGGATCGGGGGCAGGTGTTGTTCTAATTTCTCCTACAAAGAAACCTATTCCCTTATCATATCGTCTAAATTTCCTGTGTACCAATAACGTTGCTGAGTATGAGGCTCTTATAGCGGGAATAAAAGCAGCCTTGGCCCTGAATATAAAACACATACATATCTATGGAGATTCGCAATTGATTATAAGACAAGTAACAGGAATATATCAAGCAAAACAAGACAAATTATCACAATATAAAGATCTTGCTATCTCTTTATTACAAAATTTCGATTCTTATACCATGGAACCCGTTCCTTGAAAAGATAATCGACATGCGGATGCAATGGCATGTGTGGCTTCTCTAGTATCTTTAGAGGACCCTGTGGTTGATCTTAATTTCGTTATTCACAATCTTATTTCTCCGGCTATTGAAGATGATTCTAGCTTGATAACATGTTGTGACTTTGTAGACTCAGATGAATGGTTCTCGCATATCGTAAGATATTTGACCGATGGTACCTTTCCTGATTCCGCTAATAGGAACACTAGGGCTAGAATCCGCAAGCTGTCTGCTAGATATATCATCCTTTCTAATGTCCTTTATCGAAGGGGTTATGATGGTCTTCTCCTTCATTGTCTTAACAAGTCGGAAATCCCCGTTGCTCTTGAAGAGGCACATTCAAGTGCCTGTGGGGGGCATTTTGGGGGCAAATCCCTGGTTCATAGGTTGCTTCGTATGGGATACTATTGGCAAACTATGCAGAAGGATTCCTTTTCATTTGTTAAGAAATGTCATCAGTGTCAACAACACAATAATCTGATTCATGCTCCTGCCCAAGAACTCCGTTCTCAAGTAGCTTCTTGGCCTTTTTCCGCATGGGGTTTGGATCTTATTGGTAAAATCTCTCCTCCTTCATCTCAAGGACACACCTTCATTATAACTGCAACAGATTACTTTACAAAGTGGGTAGAAGCTATTCCTCTTCGCTCTACTACTGCTGAAGTGATTTGTCAATTTCTCTTAGAAAACATCATTTCTCGATTTGGGATACCTTCCACTATTATCTCAGATAATGGGACATCGTTTAAAAACAAGGATGTGAAGAAATTCCTCGAGAAGTATCATATCAGACATCGATTTTCTACACCATATTATCCTCATTCAAATGGTCAAGGCGAATCATCTAATAAGATAATTGAACAAATTCTTCGTAAAACCGTAAATAAGCATGGTAAGGATTGGAGTAACCAGCTAATCTATGCTCTTTGGGCTTACCGAACGAGTGTACGAATTGCTACGGGAACTACTCCTTATAATCTTGTTTATGGTGCTAATGCTATTATGCCCTTAGAGTTAGAAATTCCATCACTTAGGGTTTCTCTCAAAGGTATAGTAGATGATGACTCTTATAGGGAACAATGACTTCAACAGCTTGAGATGCTTGATGAACAGCGCATAAACGCTCTTGAGCATATTCAAGCGTATCACAAAACTCTACAACGAAGCTATAATGATAAGGTTATTCAACGTTCCTTCTCAGTAGGTGACTTAGTCCTTTATGAGAATCAACGCAATGTGAATGCCTTACCTGCAGAAAAGGGAAAATTTAGTCCTAATTGGCTTGGACCATATATCGTTATTGAGGATTATGGATCAGGTGCTTACAAAATAGCGGATGTAGACGGTACGCCTCTTAAAGAACCTATCAATGCTATGCACTTGCGTAGATATTATGCTTAATTCTTCATTTCTTATCTATCTTCTTTTCAAATTCTTCAACATTGGATAATATTTTAGTATTTCTTAATTAAAGCAAAATAGAATTAAATGTTATGTCGTTTAATATATATTGTTTCGTTCCTGACAAGCATGTCTTCTTACTTTATAGTTTGTCTTGAATTCATTAATGTAAATTGTAAAAGGTTTACATTTCTCATTATGCTAGCATATTATACAAAGTCTTTATGTATTAAGTAGAATTGTATCATGTTGTGTTTAAGTTCAAAATTAAATCACATTAGTTATATGATTCTTAGACTTAATGCATATTTCTTCCTTATCATCAATGTAGCACTTGATTAAATATTTTAATTAAGTCACACATGTATCAATTTAATCATGGAGCATTGAGAAATCAATCACATGGCAATTAAATTCTGAACATACATGTACATTTACCAAATGTATTAGATTTAATCAAAACAAAACATACATTGTTTTAAGCATTAAAGATAACACATTTGAGACAAAAGATAAGCATGTATATATACATATATATGTGTGGATCGTATACAAATCTAGGTCACTGTACATCATAAAATCATCTCCTATCCCTAGGGCTAGTGGCTGGAGAGTGTCGACTGGATGCTCCCTCCTGGTCTGGCTGTGAAGGTGGACCCATGGGTGTGTAGCACGATACAGATCGTGAGTGACTCCGAGAGGAACTCCTACGATCCCTATCCATAAGGATCGCACGATAGGTGGTAGCCTCGGTCTGAGTTGCTGCTAGATCTCGCCGCACCTGCTGGAGGTCCTCTGATAGGACTCTCTCTCTCTGCCGCGCCTACTGGAGGTCCTCTGATAGGACTCTCTCTCTCTCCCTCCATATATCTACCTGTACTCGGAATGGGAAAAACAAATCCTCATGCCGACCCGCGTTCCCCTGAGGCCTATAGGCAATCTGTGAGGAACTGGGGATCTGTGCTATCATGGAAATGTCTATCATTGCCTGCTGAATCAAGGAACGCCATTCCTGCACATTAGCTGTGGCAGTAGAACAGATTTTTGTTAGTACCATTCTATATCATCAAAACATTAATCAATCAATATAAACCTACTATACCTGGATCTCCCTCGCGCCAGTAGGGATCATGATATGGTAGTATCTATGACTGAGAACCGCTAGGCTCCCCTCACTCGTATACTCTATCCACGATGGGTGTAGGCTGGACGGTACTGGTGACAGGTCTCCGTATTGCCTCCTGTTCCCCCTGTTGGAGAATAGGAGGTGGATCCAGAGCTATGGTATCGTCTCCTGAATGGTGGGGAGCTGCATCCGACTCCTCCTCATCATCTCTATCCTCCTCCTTGTCCTCATCCGCATCATCACCTGCATCCTCCTCATCCTCCTCTCTATCTGCATCCTCATCCTCCTCCTCCTCATCACTGGGCTGATCGCCTGTAGGTGGATCAGGATCTCCTGCCTCCTCATGACCCTCTCCCTCCTCTAGGTCCTCTGACCTGGATCCCTCATCCTCATCTCGGTCTCCATGTCTCCATGGGCCTGGATAGCCTGTCGGATGATCTGGTGGAAAGATAGGACCCAGATATGATCTCATGAACCATGAAACATATCTACGCTGTGCTCCAGGCTCTGTAGAATAGTCAGTGACTACATCCTGATCAGATCCCTCTAAGTCTATCGTCTCAATATCATCTACCGTCGGTCTCGCTACTGCTCCAGGTCTGGGAAGGACCCGTGAGTGTCGAGTATAGATGGGTACATCGGCTGGAACACACTGCTCTAGTCCGAACTGCCTCCGTACTCGGTCAAAGTAGAAAGGGACTATGATGTGTGCATATCGTCCTCGCAGTAGGTGGTTCCTCTATAGACATGCTAACTATCTCTCCATACCATCCCATCTGTGCATCAGTAGGTAAGGTCTCCACACTATCACCTCGGCTGTCAGTCTGTCAATAATCACTCTCCAATATAATAAATCTCCAAATCTCCACTCGCTGGTAAGTGGATAAGCGAACACCCTAGGTCACTCACTCGCTGTACTCAGTGGAAAGCCGACGGGCCTGGTGCATGTGAAATGCTCTAAAATCCACACCTGTAGAAGTGTGCATGTCATCAAACTACAACCCTGTCTGAATACATACTCCTCAAGGTCGTGATAGAGATGTGCTAGCATACTCCGACCCCACGCATACACTCTAATGTGTCTCTCCATCGCTCTGATACCCCATGTGAGGCCCCCATGCATGTGTGTCCCTCACCCATTAGGGCAGACGGCTAGTGCTATGATGGCTATCATAAGGCATCTCAGAAGGGGTACCTCCCCTGTAGGATGTAAGAGCCAGCTGACCATGATGCGACCTCTCATCTCGCTCGGCATGACTCTCCCTATGCAATACACCTGCTCTCTCTGATGATCCTCCGCTGACCGATCGGTCGCGTATGTAACTGTCGCTCCTCTGATAGGAAGACAAAGTATACGGTACACATCCTCGAGTGTGACCGTCAGCTCTCCTACTGGAAGGTGAAAGGTGCATGTGTCAGGATCCCATCGCTCCATCAAGGCCATCAGCATCACAGGATGAAATCAAATGGCCGGCATGAGAATCACGTACCACAATCCTACAATCGATAGTGTGTCTCTCTCTGACTAAGTCAGCCGTGGAATCTGATCTCGCAAAGTGTGAAGAATATATCCCGCTGTGTGCTCTCTCATGTACGGGAGACCCTGCAACACGAAAACATGACCGTAATCAGTACTCGATCATCAAAATCGCAAATGCATACCGTCACACATCGTATGCTAGCCCCAGAACCTCTCGCCAGGCCCTAATTGGGGACCATGGCGCCTGTCAGGGACCATGGCGCCCCTGTCAGGGACCATGGCACCCTAGGGGGACCAGGGCGCCCCTCAGGGACCATGGCACCCTGGGTGGGCCCCGGTCAGCCTTCGAGGCCCGCATACGATCACGAAAAAGTCAAACATGCGAAAAATCAAAAGTCAAACATTCAGTCAACTCACCTTGTCCAGTGGCTCGTCGTCGATCACGGCCTGGCGCAGGCTCTCAATCCTCGTGGGACGCTCCGGTCATCGTGAAGGCATGATGATGGCTATGTGGGCTCCACTGCACTGAATAGTATTCTGAAATCAACAAAGTGACGAATACAAGTGTCACTTTCGAAGTATATACTCTCGTTTGTTTATTCTTACTTTTTGAAACCCTAATTTTCCTCTACCATTCAATTTATCATAACTTGGGTTTGGGAGATGCGATTTTCGAGCTGTTTGTTGTGTTGGAATCGTATTTTCCTTCCCCTACTCTCGGGATGTTCCAAAAAGTGCTCTGATGAAGCCTATTTAGCGAACACCCCTCATCAATACTCTATTACACAATTTGTTGCAAGTAAACATGCTACCCTGTTTCACCTCCCTAATAAGCAAGTCGAAACAAGGGGGGGCATATAGCTACTCACAGATTTCATCACTTTCCCTAGTAAGCATTAGGTGATTTTGTGATCTAACGTGTGTTTTGTAGGGTGTGGTTCCTAACTGTGTACTGCAGATACCGCTGGGGGCTTTGTCCGACAACTTATGGATATATCCTTTTTCAAATAATGTTTACTTTTCTGTACTTTAGCTTGCATATGCACGTAGTACTCATATGACCGCTAAAGTGGGGGCTAAATGTAGCATCGTAAATTGTATGCACTTGCTAGGGTGGTACAATTTCACACCTAGTTTAGCACCCGCCTTAGTGCATTTTACATTCTGCATTGCATTTCTCCTTAAGCACTTAATTAATCAAATTAATTAGGTCTAAGGTCCTATTTCATCATCATAAAATTGGGCCCTTTTCACTAAAGCGCGCCCTTCGCATTTTATTCCTCCAATGCACCACTTAATCAAAAACCCTAATTAAGTCCTATTTCAAACTTGGGGGCTTGGTTTCGGGGTCAAAACATCTCGAAATCACCTGTAACTTCGGGATTCTCTCTAAAATCATCATATCTGACGACCCTGAAAATTTGGTGAAAAGTTGCCGGGACCGTGGCACCCGGTGCACATGGTCCCGGACATTTTTCCCCAAATTTTTGGAGCACGATCCAATCATAAAATAAAGCTTAACCCCAAGAAATTGGCGGGATATTCAATCTCTAGGTCGGCCAAAATACGAATTTACGACCTAGGGTTTCATACATAAAAGCTCTCTTTCCTCATTTGAAGGGATGGGATTTTTGTTTTCCAGGAACTTCATATGCAGCGAAAGAGAAGATCTTTGAGGACTTCAACAACATTCAACATCATTCTATCAAGCATCTATCAAATTCATTCATCCACTTAGGGCTTGGAAGACATTGAAGAACAATAGGAGATTACCGACTGAAGATTGGCTTGTACTCCTCCCTTGAGGGTTGGGTATGATTTCGTATTGTTTTCATGTCTTTGCATAAGCTTTGATACATCATTTATTCATGCTTTAGATCACATTGCATCTTGATTTAGAGCATTTACATTATCATTTGCAAGCAATTAGGGTTTACTTTCTAGGTTGCTCTAGTTTGCTTTCTTGCATTTTGGACCTTGCACACACACTAGGTCTGCATACACAATACATTTTACAAAACAACTTGGCTATTCGTGGAGGTGGAAATCACCGAAGTGGGGGTTTGACTAAGGCAAAACCCTATATAGCCACCCCTCCCCCTTTTCAGATATTATTGCAGGTTTCAAGATTCGGACGACGCCGCGGGATACAGATCCGGAGAGAGAAGGTTGGAACAGCACTCTGTGTGAAATTGCAGAGCAGGAGACTGGGACAGGGGCGCTGGGCGCCCTGGTCCCTGGGACAGAGGTGCTGGGCGCCCTGGTCCTCCAGACAGACAGTTTGCAGACAGTTTCTAAATAGTGTTTCAGAGTGTAGAACAGTGGTTTCCGGTGCAGTTTTCAGGACAGTGGCGCCTGCGCTCCCATCCCGAACATTTTCAGTCCGATTTTGACTCCGGGTACACATCTGCATTCTTATTTCATCCTTGTATTTACAGCTGTTCATTGTTTAATCTCAATTCTGCAATCTTGTTATTGGTTCATACTTGCATTTTGGGATTAGGGTTTGAACTTGCATTACTTGATCTTACAATTTCAACAAGGGAATAGAAATCCTAATAGATATCCCGTGGCTCTCTCTTTCACCAAAAGAAGTAGCCAATTGTGTGATATCTCTAGGCTCTTTCATATTCCGTAATGTGTGTCAAAAGGTAGGATTAGGGCATGATTGACCTAGTCTCGCTTTTTTCCCCTACACATGGACAAAAGGGGTAGTAGTGACAGGTATGCATAGATTGATTTCAGATGTAATATTAAAATGTAACCATCAACAATTTATAAATATGTTAGAATCTATTTATATTGTGTGTAATCTGAATCAAACGAAAGACATCAATATGAAATTAATTAATTAACATCATTAACAATCTAATACTTTCAGTCATAATACACACACACACACACATATATCTGCACAGGAGTTTAAAAAAATAAGAGTACAACGTCATTTTCACAAATTATTTTAATGTTGTAAGTTTATATAATATTAATAATATAAGGAATAACAAATTGATGATAATGGAAAATTTACAACAACTAATTTACACTGATCTAAAGTAATCACTAACAGAAAATGCAATGATAATTCCACTCAAGGCACTATGTTATTTAATGTAATATGATATAACTGACTTTCATAATAAGATGAATTGAATAAATATAACTTCATGGAAATATCACAAATGGATCATTATATAAGGGAATCTCTCTTAAGTATGTCACTCCATAGTGGATTCCTAACACCTGCCACATTGAACCAGGAGGGGTGAAGCATCTGCTCTTGCGCTTAAGAGAAAAGTTGGTTGTGATGAGGGGGAACGACGATAGACCACCTCGCTAGGTATGCCACTCCATAATGGATGCCTAACACCTACTATATGGAGCCAAGGGGGATATGGTATTCTTCCCTTGGGCCTAGGAGGGATGATTTCTTGGACACCCTATCCAACTAGCCTACCCTAATGTAATGAGGAATCAAATAGCTAAGAAAAGTAACTAGCCTATAATCTGATTTTATCTAACAAATCTGACTATATTTGACCGATAAAACAATTTGAATTTATTTAATAAATCTCGTACTAATGGTAATTAATGGGTTGAGACATACGTCATTCAATATACTTTTTAGTGTGTGTTTTAGTTTTATAAGCATCATTACATATGTGTTCTCTATTTTTTATATGCAAGAAAATAGTAAACAGAGGTACTCCCATAAACTTTATTTATTTATTTTCGACTTGGATAAATTGGGGTTAATTTTAAAGGGTATAGTTAACTAGGGGACATTACAGTGGTATCAGAGCCAACATCCTGCCAGCCTAGGGATCAATAGTTGATGCAACCAAGTCAAAGAACCTTAAGGGCCCTTGAAAGAGAAAGAAAGAGGATTATGGAGTAGGAATTAAGAATATTCATGGATAAAAATGAACAAACAAATCAAGCCATGCTCCTAGCCTTGCAAAACATAAATAATACCATGCGTGACTTAAGACCAAACCAGGGAAACAATAGGGATGAAAATTTCAGCCAATCAGTAAGTGACAGTGGGACTACTCCCGCAACCACACTGCCACCCTTCATACCTAGGGAAAGATCCTCAGGAGGATATGAAGAGATTAATAACCCAAATGTAGAAGCACTTGCCATGGAATATGTTAGGCTTGAACCAGGAATCAAAAGGAGCATCCCCTTCCCAGCCTATTGTGAGGCAAAAATGAAGACATCCCAAAGGGATAGGGACCACCGCTCAAACTGCAGTATCCAAAACAAGATAGGGAAATTAAGCATTCCAAATTTTGATGGGATGGGAAAAACTATAGCATATGCATGGACCCAAAAAATTGGAAACCTATTTAACCCTTAGTCCCATGATAGAAAACGATGCCATAACATTTGCCATATTGCACTTAGACAAGATTGCCCATGATTGGTGGCATCATGGGTTGGTCACACAAGATCATAAGAACATAAAAACCTATGAGTCCTTCAAAAAAAGACTTATTAAGAGGTTTGATCAAATGTACCCCTAAAACTACTTTAGGGAGTTAGCCAAAATAAGGCAATGAGGGTCCCTTGAAGAATATATCTTTGAATTTTAAAAACTAGCAGTCATGGTTTCAGGAATATCTGAAGAGAGGCTTACCTACCTTTTCATAGAAGGGTTGTCCGATAGCATTCATGGCTTAGTTAGTGCCTTTAATCATTCTACCCTACAAGAGGAAATCCAAAAAGCCACTCACCTAGATGTTGCCCAAGCAAAGGGAAAATCTTACTCAAGTAAAACATCAACAAAAAACAAACACTTCCATGAGAAGGACAAACACAAAAAGAAGTACCTTCCCATAAAAGATTGAGAGGAAATATGAAGGAAAGGACTATGTTTTGACTGCAAAGAAAAGTGGGAACCAAGTCATTTGTGTAAGAAGAAGGAAGGATGGGAAAGGGAGAAATGTTTCAAATGTAAAGAACCATGGGGCCCAATACATGTCTGCAACCAAAAGGATTTTACGAAAAAAAACCCATGCTTCAGATGCTAGGAAAAATGGGAACCAAGACACACGTGTGGGAAAATAAGTCAAGTTTACAATATTGAGGCAATGCTCCAAGAAATGGGAGGAGTGAATCCATGCAAAAGGACAAGGGGGGATGATGATGATGATGATGATGATAATGATGATGCTGATGATGATGATGATGATGATGATGATGATGATGATGATGATGATGATGATGATGATGATGATGATGATGATGATGATGATGATGATGATGAAAAGGACACTTTCATTTCAAAAGAATCCAAACATTATCCTTTTCGAATCCGAGGAACGATCAAAGGACAAAAGGTAATGGCCTTACTTGACAGTGGGGCAACTCATAATTTTATTGATCAAAACTAAGTTGCAAAATTTGGTCTTGGAACTAAAGTTTTCAAGGGATTTAATGTGACATTGGCTATTGGATCCACCATTTCTAGCAAGAAGAATATTCCCCAACTTAATATTACTCTAGGAAGGCACCCAGTTGAAGACAAATTTTACATTGTAGATATGGGTGACACATATGTAATACTAGGAACTCCATGGATACATTCCTTGGGGCGTTTTATTTTTTATCACTCAAAATTAGAAATATGCTTTGTAGATAAAGGAAAGAGGGTTATTTTACATGGAATATCTGACGGATCATCTAGAGTAATTTCATCAAAAAAAATGGAGAAAGCTCTTAGACATGATCAAGTTGAATGGGTAGCTCAGTCTCTGATTTTAGATAGAACAACTCCCAAGGGGAAAGTATCTCACATTGACATACAACCAATATTAAGAAAACACAAAAAGGTCTTCAGTGATATCCCACCTGAACTCCCTCCAAAAAGGGGCTTTGAGCATTCCATTGAACTAGAAGAAGGAACAAAGCCAGTTGTTACCACTCCTTATCATCATCCCCATGGATATAAGGAAGAAATTGAGAAAACCATAAAAGAGTTGTTGAGAATGGGGAACATTCAACCCAGTTTTAGCCCCTTTGCATCATCAGTTGTACTCTCAAAAAAGAAGGATGGCACTATGAGGATGTATATTGATTACAGGGCATTAAATAAAAAAAATTAAGAATAGATGTCCCATTCCTCGAGTTGATGAACTTATTGATGAACTCCATGGGGAAATCTACTTCTCCAAAATTGATCTAAGATCAAGTTAGCATCAGATCAAGCTAAGAGAAGAGGACATACCAAAAATATCTTTTTGGTGCCACTATGGACATTTTGAGTTCCTTGTCTTACCTTTCGGGCTAACTAATGCCCTAGCTACTTTCCAATCATTTATGAATCACATTTTTAGAGGGCAACTGAGAAAATTATTGTTGGTATTTTTTGATGATATACTGATCTACAATAGAACATGGGAAGAACACTTGAAGTGTATAGATGAGGTACTAAACATACTAGAGCAGCATTCCTTATTTGCTAAGCAATCTAAGTGTGAATTTGGCATGGAAGAAATTTTGTACTTAGGCCATAAAATTAGTGCTCAAGGGGTAAAAGTTGATGAGGAGAAGATTGAGGCTATCCAAAGCTAGACAAAACCCAAAACCCTCACACAACTCAGAGGATTCTTGGGACTATGCAGCTATTATAGGAGGTTTGTGAAGGGATTCTCAAAATTGACCTCACCACTCACTGATCTAACCAAACAAGGAGCTTTCTCTTGGAATGAAAAGGCACAAGCAACCTTTAAAAGGTTGAAGGAAGTGATGAGCTCGTGCCCTGTATTAGCAATCCCTAATTTTAACTCACCCTTTGAACTATATTGTGATGCCTCGGGAGAAGGTATCGAAGTAGTATTGATGGAAAATAGACATCCCATAGCCTTCGAAAGAAGGAAACTAAAGGATGTAGAAAGGACATATTCAGTCGATGACAAGGAAATGTTAGCTATAATGCATGCTTTGGAAAAATTTAGGCAATATCTAATCTATGGGAGGTTCATTGTAAAGATAGATCACAACAGCCTTAGATTTTTCTTAAGTCAAAAGGATTTGAATGACAGACAACAAAAGTGAGCGAGCGAGTTGTAGGTGTATGATTTTGACATTGAATACATGAAGGGTAAGAACAATGTAGTAGCTAATGCATTATCATGAAGACCACATCTTGGTTCCATGTCAGCAATCTCCATAGAATGGAAAACACCTTTGATCACTGAATATGCCAAGGATCAGTTCTTAAATGATTTGATAGAAGGGAAAATTGAGGATAATAAATACCAAATTATTGAAGGCCTCATCCTCTACAAGGGAAGAATTTACATCACCCCCGTGTCTCGATTCAAGAGGAAATTTTGAAAACCTACCATGACAATCCATTATCTAGGAATCAAGGGTACTTTAAAACTTACAAGCAGATCAGGAAAAGATTCACATGGAAAGGACTTAAGGGAGATGTGCTAAAGCACACTAATGAGTTTCTTGTGTGTTAGAAGAACAAAGAAGAGCACACTTTCCCAACAGGTCTACTCCAACCTTTTCCCATAGCAGATCAAAAATTGGAGAGCATCTCTATGGATTTTATCACTGGATTTCCCAAGGTGTAGGGTAAGGATTGAATTTATGTAGTGGTAGACTATCTCACTAAGTATGCACACTTTATGGCCATATCAACAGATTTTAGAGCTCCTCGAGAGGCAGAGATATTCTTCAAGGAGGTGTTCAGTCTACATGGTCTACCTTGAAATATTGTAAGTGATTAGGACAGTCGCTTCCTTAGCAATTTTGGGAAAGAATTGTTCAAATTACCAAGGGCAGAATTAACCCCAAGTACCAGTTATCATCCCCAAATAGATGGGCAGACTGAGATTGTGAACAAATGGTTGGAGGGGTATTGAGGAATTATGTCACAAGGTAGCAGAATGGTTGGCTTAAATGGTTGCACTTGGAAGATTATTTCTATAATACTACCCACCACATGTCTATAGGGATGAGCCCCTTCTGAGAATTATATGGATATGAGGCCACATCCTTTGGATATTTGGTTTGGATAGAGAGTCGTGCCTCGAGAGCCAAGGACTTCATACAACAGAATTTAGACATCATGAACTCACTCAAGGACAACCTTCATCATGCCCAAAATCAGCAGAAGGTATACGCTGATAGGAAAAGGACTGAGCATACATTTGAGATTGGGGATATGGTCTTTTTGAGATTACAGCCATAGAAGCAATCATCCATCAAGGTTAGTGGGGCTAAAAAACTTAAACCCCAGTTTTCTGGACTATACAAGGTATTGAGGAAGATAGGAGAAGTAGCTTATGAATTGGAACTCCCTCCCAATAGCAGAATTCACAATATATTTCATGTATCCTGCCTCAAAAAGGTGTTGGGGTAGCACACCATCCCATGCTCTAAATTGCCACCCTTGGATGATGAAGGGAAGTTGATCTTGAAACCAGAAACTATTCTCAATGTGCGAGAAAAGACATTAAGAAATAAAATTATTGAAGAATACTTAGTCAAATGGAAGGGTCTACCGATGGAGGATACGACTTGGGAAGGACCTGAGATATTTGACCATCCAAATTTGAAATTGCTTGAGGACAAGCAATCTCAGGAAGGGAGGATTGTCATGTCCCCACATTTGTAGAAAACATAATTGATATATTTTTACCATAACATATGTAAAATCATAATGAAATTATTATATTGCATTATTGATATCATATTATTAATTTATACTTTATATTGATTAAAGATTATTTTAATTAGCAATGTTCAAAAATACATTTATATATATATATATATATTAAGCAATAGAAATAAACTCACTAATTTTATTTCCTAAGGCCCGATAACCTTTGGTGAATCGGTGGGATGACTGAGTGTTACCCACGTCAGATTGTGGAGGGCCTCGCTAGGTAAAGGTCATGTCCCTTCATACTGGCTACCAACATAAGTATCGTGACTTTCCACCATGATTGTTGGGGAGGTTAAATACCCCCCTCCCTATGCAAATTGAAGGGGAAAAGAAGAAAAGAAACACGGGAAATGAAAAAAGAACACACGGGACATAAGAAAGTAGAAACGGGATAGAAGGTTAAAGAGATATTCATCGATACATCAAGAAATTCTTAAGGCTGCCAGCAGAGAAAAAAGGAAGCAACAGTGACAGGTATGAACAGACTGATTTATGACGTAATATTAAAATGTAACCATCAACAATTTATAAATATGTTATATTCTATTTATATCGTGTGTAATCTGAATCAAACGAAAGATATCAATATGAAATTAATTAATTAACAACATTAACAATCTAATACTTTCATTCATAATAATCACACACACACACGGGAGTTTAAAAAAATAATAGTACAACTCAGTTTTCACAAATTATGTTAATGTTGTAAGTTTATATAATATTAATAATATAAGGAATAACAAACTGATGATAATGGAAAATTTACAAAAACTGATTTACACTGATCTAAAGTAATCACTAACAGGAAATGCAATGATAATTCTACTCAAGGCACTATGTTATTTAATGTAATATGATATAACTTATTGTCATAATAAGTTGAATTGAATAAATATAACTGTATAGAAACATCACAAATGGCTCATTATATGAGGGACTCTCTCTTAAGTACGCCACTCCATAGTGGATGCCTAACACCTGCCACATGGAGCCAGGAGGGGTGAAGCATCTGCTCTTGGGCTTAAGAGAGAAGGTGGTTGTGATGAGAGGGAATGAAGATAGAACACCTCGCTGGGTACGCCACTCCATAATGGATGCCTAACACCTGCCATATAAAGCCAAGGGGGATATGGTATTCTTCCTTTGGGCTTAGGAGGGATGGTTTCTTGAACACCCTATCCAACTAGCCTACCCTAGTGTAATGAGGAATTGGATAGCTAAGAAAAGTAACTATCCTATAATATGATTTTATCTAACAAATTTGACTGTATCTAACAGATATAACAATCTGAATTTATTTAATAAATACCATACTAATGGTAATTAATGCGTTAAGACATATGTCATTCAAAATAATTTTTAGTGTGTGTTTTAGTTTTATAAGCATCATTACATATATGTTCTCTGGTTTTTATATACAAGAAAACAGTAAACAGAGGTACTCACATAAACTTAATTTATTTATTTTAGACTTGGGTAAGTTGGGGTTAACTTTAAAGGTATAGCTAACTAGGGAACATTATATTTATGACTAAATCTATCTTGCACCTACATCTTACATTTCTTGCATTGATAGCTAAATCTACTATATAAAAGGTCTTTTGTGCGCGTATGGATTCCTTTTAGCCTAGTAACAAATTTTAGAATTAAACTTACCTTGGATATAGGTACAAAAATCACACCTTGCACTATATTTTAAGCATTTCAATCTTACATAGGATACCTCTAGGAACACCCTCCATGTAGGCCATCTATGTTCTCCTGATTTAAGGAATAACTACCAAATTTGATGATCAATAAATGAAGGTTTAGAATTAGTATGAGAATTCTTAAGAACAACTACACATGCTTCCACCATAGGATTCGCGTGGAATGGCAAGTCATAAAAGTGAAATCCATTACCTAATTTAGAAATTGGGAAAATTCAAACTCTTAAATGTTAATCACATGGCAGTCATTCAAATGATAAGACACAAAGTGGTCCCAAGAATTAAAAGCAATTCCCTTATTCACATTACGGTCTACTCTCCTTAGACTTTGTCTCATCAAATTATTGTCCTTTCTCCAAGTAGCGCTACAACACAGAATTTGCATGGAACGACAGGCCAAAAAAAGGCCAAAATGTACAAAAAGTGAAATCTCGTTATGGCTATTAGGAGTACAACCTTGTTATGGCTATTAGGAGTACAACCACCAAATTCAAGATGGATGAAATGGTAGTATCATTTCTTTCTAAAGAGATCTAGAGGAAGACTTATGAGTCACCTAAAGAGGCTCTTGTTTTTCATTATAGATCAAAAGGGAAAGGCAAGAAGAAGGACAAGAAAGATGAAAGAGGTAGATCAAAATCCCATGGAAAATCTAAGTCTCCTGGGAAGTCCAATCAAACTTAAATTTGATTATTAATAATATTTGGAAAATTAATTATCTCATGCCCATGCCAAATTTCAACTATAGAATTGCAAGATCCAACTTAATATCCATGAAAAATAATTATTAAAATTAATTGGTAGATTACCTTAAATCACTACTAATGCTCCATTTGCAATTAGTATAGAACCAATGAATTCATAATGGTATCACATGGTTTGTATCTTATTAGTAAAACATCTAACATGTTCAATTGATGGATCTACTCCCAATAGAATTTACATCTTGCAAAAACTACAAATTATGATCTAAAGGATCCTTTAAGCTATAAACCACCAAATTATTAGAAAGTAATTGCATGGACTAGTAGGAAAGAAAAGGCATATATATATATATATATATATAAGAAGTGGAATGGTAGGTTAGACATTCTTGATCAAATTATTGTCAAATATTTGCATGGAATAGTAGCCCAAAAAAGGTCAAATGTAAAATAATATGGTTTTTAATATTGAATTCCTTGAAGAAAAAAAAAAGTAATGGTTTAATAGTCTAGATAAAAAATAGAAACACAACTCATTATAGACACAAATAATGTTTTAAATATGTAGGTAACTTAGAATTTGGTCCTTGAATAAAAATATAATTTGACTTAGTATGAACCTTAGGTTTGGATATTATTGACTAAGAGACAACACCATAAGAATATGAAAATATTAGTGTGGCATTGTGATAGGGTTGAGAGAGATTCTAAGAGATATAGTCCCATTAGTGAGTGATTTTGAGTGATGAGTAATTTTAAGAGAGGTTAAAAGATAATTGCTAGATAACCTAGAATGACCAAGGTATGATGTCCTTTAATGAATGACCTATCCACATAGTTTAAATTATTTGGTATAAGAATTGACATATATGGGCGCCTAGAGAGAAGTTTGAGTTGGAAGATGAGTGTCAAATCCATAGAGTGTAGTTGATTTGAGTCATTTCTATACCTTCACATTCAACCTAAGTATTTAAGAATTGATAATTTTGGACCTATTAAATGTCTATGCGTGGGTAAGTTCATTTTTTTTATGGTTAGCAAGAAAGTAGGATTAATAGGTAAGACAAATCAATTAAATACCAATACTAATAGCAAGAAAGTAGGATTAAATACCAATACTTAGTGTTGGAAAATGTGCACCCTTTATCCCCTTGGTTGTTCAACATCACCCTTGGAGATTTGCGACATGGCTTAACCACCTCTCATAGTGTTTTTATGTCTAATGTTTGTATTGGGTGTTAACAAGTTAAATTTTGGTACAATGACAAACCTTGGCTAACAAATGGTATCAAAGTCAAGTCACAGGTTCAAATCACTTAGCCACACTAGGGGGATTGTTGGAAGGTGTTGGAAGATATTCACTTTTTAGTGTTGGAAAATGTGCACACTTTATCTCCTTGGTTGTTCAATGTCACCCTAGGGGATTTCCGACATTGCTTAACCACCTCTCTTAGTTTGTTTATGTCTGGTTTTGTATCGGGTGTTAACAGGTTAATCCTTTGCTGCAATGACAAACCTTGGCTAACAAATGGTATCAAGTTTCAAGTCACAAGTTCAAATCGCTTAGTCACACTAGGGGGATTGAAGGTGTTTTTCCTTCATTCCCTTGGTTGTTTAGCATCGCCATCGGGGATTTACGACATTGCTTAACTGCTTCTCATGGTTTATTTATCTCTAGTGTTTGTATTAGGCATTAACAGGTGGACCTTTTGGTGCAACAACAAACCCTAGATAAAATTTATCTCTACAAACTCCATCCTTTGAAATAATTTAGATAAACTCAAAAAACTAAAAATTATACAATAAAACTCTTACTATCAAAATTTACTCATTTTTTATGAATAGGCATTTCCATTAAAATTTAACTAAAAGTACGTTGTCCATAAAAAAAAGGTAGGGAGATGCAATTTTACACCTTGGGAGTCATATGGGAAGCACCCAAAAATAACACTAAATAGATTAAAAAAAAAACATGGGCAACACCCAGAAACAGAAACAAGTAAAGACAAACCACTAAGTGGCTAAAGCAATGGCGGTAGGAGGCGACAGTGGATCACAATCATCCTTGGGACCCCATACTCTTTTTTATTTTCTAATATTAAATAAAATTATTAATAAAAAGAAAAATATTAAAATTAGCTTGTAGTTTTTTCTATATTTGACTATGTATATTTTTTATTACCAACATTTTAAATCAAATTCATTATCCATCATTTGGTCATGAGAGCAAGAGGAGAGAGAAGTCAGTTCATAAGAAATCACTTATTTAAGCAAATTTAGCTAACTAGAAGAATCTTTTCTCCTTAAAAAATATAAAACCTTTTCATTTAAAATGAATTAAAGTGACCATTGAAATCTCGTCTCTTCAATAAAAAATGAAATATATCTCAAATTTAATGCTTGCATTGCTTGTAATTTTTCATTTTCATATTGCATCTTATTAATTAGACTTTATCCAACATTATATAGTGAAATAATTGCCTAGAATAGTAGCCCAAAAAAGGCTAAAAGGTATATAAAAAGAAAAATAGAATAGTAGGTTAGACTTTCTGCATCAAATTATTGTCAAATAACTGCATGGAATAGTAGCTCAAAAAAAGCCAAAATGTAAAAAGAAGTGGAATGGTAGGTTACACTTTGTCCATCAATTTGTTGTCAAATACAAGTCCATGGAATAGTAGTCTAGAAAAGGCTAAAATGTAAATAAAATAAAATGGAATAGTATGTTATATTTTCTTCATTAATGTCAAATAATTGAATGGAATATTAGTCCATAATAGGCCAAAATGTCAAAAAAAAAAAAAAAAAGATGGAGTTTTAAGTTAGAATTTCTCCATCAAATTATTGTCCAATAATTACATGGGATAGTAGACTAGAAAAGGCCAAAATGTAAAAAGAAAAAATATATTCTAGGAAAATATTTTAAATGATATGTTGTTTCAATTATTGAGATTTTAGATAAAAGTAGAAAGACAACAAATAATATATGCAAATAATATTGTAAATATGGGGGTAACTTGGAACTTGAACAAAAGTCTAATGAAGTTTAGTATGAACCTTGGGTTTGGATCTAATAGACAAAGAGACAACACCATGTAAGAATATGATAATGCGTGACATTGTAAGATGTGTAGGAGTCATTCTAAGATAATGAGTGATTTGAAGAATGGATAAATTCAATAAGTGTAGACTATCCACAATGACTAAGGTGTGATGTCCACTTCTGTATGACATATGCATAAAATTTGAGTGTTTAAGTATAATTGTTGACACATAAGAGGCCTAGAGAGAAGTTTAAACTTGAAGTTGAGAGTCAAAAACATAAATCATAGTTGATTTGAATCATTTCTATGCCTTCACATTCAACTTAATAAGTTAAGATTTGATCACAAAGTGTGTTGTGGACTCTATGTATGCTACTAATCCTTAATTTTGTACTTTAAGTTTTAATCAATGTATTCTCTGAATATGGAAAATAGAGGATTTTTTGTTGATCATCTCAGTGCATTCAATATGATTGTTTCTTAGTTTGGTTTTTTTGGTGACAAGATTGAGGAGGACTATCATTGATTGCTTCTATTGTGTTGTTTTCCTGACTCATGCAACCACCTTGTTATGGCTATTAGGAGTACAACCACCAAGTTCAATATGGATGAGATGGTAGTATCACTACTTTCTGAAGAGATGCGGAGGAAGCCTTTTGAGTCAACTAAGGAGGCTCTTGTTGTTCATTATCGATCAAAAGACAAAGGCAAGAAGAAGGACAAAAAAGATGAAAGAGGTAGATCCAAATCCCGTGGGAGATCTAGGTCTCTTGGGAAGTACAGTCAAACTTAAATTTGATTATTAGTAATATTTAGAAAACTAATCATCTCATGTCCATGCTAAATTTTGACTATAGAATTGCAAGATCCAATATTATTAATGAAAAATCATTGTTAAAATTAATGGGTAGATTACCTTAAATCACTACTAACGCTCCATTTGTAATTAGTATAGAACTAATGAATTCATAATAGCATCACATTTATATATCTTATTAATAAAACATCTATGTTCAACTAATAGATCTAATCCCAATAGAATTCACATCTTGCAAAAACTACGAATTATGATCTACAAAGGATCCTTTAAGGTATAATATCATATTATTACCAAAGATCCTAGTAAAAGTGATCTAAAGTCACCCATGGCATTATGATTACAATCTCTGATAGATTCATGGGCTCAAGAATATCATGTGAAAACTTAAAATGCATGCAAGATCATCCATGTCACCATGGTCACTAGTTCAATTGACAAACAATTTGCCACAGCTAATTATGTTCATTCACAAGTTTCCTACTAAACCATGATTTGAAACCTCTTGTGATAGTATAGTCAATAGCAACATGCTATCGAAGTACTATAATAGGTATATTAAAGGTTACTTGAAGTACCATTACAAGTCAACTATAGGTGATCCAAAGTACATCTATAGGTTGACTTTAGGTGAGCCAATGTATCTCTATAGACTAGATCAAAGTGACCTATATAAACTCTAAAGATTAGATATAGGTAAACCACTCCTTAACCACCCATCACTCTAACTCTCTACTACAAAACATACCAATGCACTATGATGTACAAAAAGCCAAAAAATTAGAATTTGAAACTCCACAACATCCAAATAGTTTGCCAGAAAACCTTCCTACACAACCCACCATCAATATTTTGAAGGGCTAATCTCAGTTTTTACAAGCAACATGTATTCTGTAGACTACAATACCCTCAATCTCAACTACTCTTATTAAAATAAAAAAAAATCATTCACCAATAGAGTAGGAATTAGATTTAGAATTTTTGTATGATTTAATTATTTTAATAGGAAAACATCATTGTGATCTTTACCATACAAATCCTTTGTGAATCATATCATTGCACGCATATCTTACATTTCTTGCATTGATGACTAAATTGACTATATAAAATGTCTTTTTTGCATTTGGTTTCCTTTTAGCGTAGTGACAAATTTTAGGATTAAACTTACTTTGGATATAGCTACAAAATTCACAACTTGCAATATATTTTAAGCATTTCAATCTTACATAGGATACCTCTAGGAACACCCTCCTAAACATAGCTAAGTATAAAGTGTAGGAGAGATTATCCACTCTCATTAATTAGCTCTAAAAACACTAAGATTGATTGATGAACTCTTGTTTTATCCTTATGAATGACACTCCTTGACCTTGATGGTAAAAATATATTATTAAATTGTGGACCTATACTTTTATGAAATAGTAGTTGCCACTGTGTTAAAGATATTATTAATATTCTTATATATTAAATAACCTTGACAGATTAATAACAAATGCATCTAAGAAGACAAATGTCCTTAACTAATATTTTTGAAAAATCAACTTTAAAGCTTGTCTTTCCCTTTAAGAAGAAGTGATGACTTTCTCAAGTTTTAGATTAGAACCAATATACAACCCAAAAAAATTATTCATAAAGTAGGACACCAATATAGTTGTTTTATGGGAGGGACGCATTAATTTCTCTCCATGGAAGTCTGAATTGCCATCCATGTCATCTCCAAGGCAAGTTGGCCACCTCAAACTGGGTTCAATGTGGTACTTCCAAAGGTTCAGAGATTTAATTCTCACCTTCTTATGCGTTGGGAATGTCTTTTCAAGTACTTCCTTCTAGAGGTTGCAGACTCGTTTTATCAGGATGATTGTTTTCTTAAATGAAGACTGAAGAAGTTGAGAAATACAATTTCAGAGATCCCAAGAACACCTACAAGCAAATTACCTGTCACAAGAGAAGAATGGAGGCAAAAAGTAATAATGGCTATGAAGAAAAAGATTATCATTCAGAGAGGGAATCCATGAAAAAGTACAATACAATCCTTATAAAATGAGAATATGCAACCTTAAAGAAACCCTAAAGGGATAATGTGTATTTAATAATTAGAATAATTATTAAATACCTACCATATTATTAAATGCCTAAGTTTAGCTAAAGTGTAGAGTATAATAGACTATTAATAAAATAAATAATTATTAGCTAATACATGATAACTCTAACAAAGATATTTCATCTTATTTTCCACAATCCTCTCTCTTCCTATCAAAACTTTTTTTCATTTAGCTGTTTCATTTTCTTGCATTGCTTGCAGGGTTTCATTCCAGACCTCTCAATGGCAGAACATTTCAGAATTTTCGTAAGTTAGCCACATATCTCATACTTAGCCTAGTGGTGGACACCCCGATTTCCTTATCCAGCAATGTCTGCCAATGTTGTTTCAAGGAAATCATAGACCTAAGAATTAAGAGGCTCCTTCGCACGGTTAACCCTCTAGTAATTTTGGCAACAAAGATCATCTTGGGTCAGAGCCACCTTGATAGGAAAGAATTCTACAGGGATAATACACAAATCTCTTCACGGTTTGTCGCCTCTATTTTGGATGCAAGATTCTCAAAAGCCCTCACTTCCTCCCTCACTTATGAATTATTTGAGCCTGAGTTACTTGGTGGGCTTGATAAGGTTCTTTCATATGCTTTGTTTGGCTCTAGTGTCTTGCGGCTAGCAAATATTGAAGCCACCCATGAAGATGGAGCAAATGTCATGTTTTATCCTCTACTTCTGGAACTCAACGGGCCTGCTAGGAAAACACACAGAAAAAATGTTTTGGCAGCAGTGGAATTCCTGAAATGGAGAGTTCTCCCAGAGTATTCTAGAGGTAAAAATAAGGAGAGGGACTTCAATGAATACGCCACTCTCAATGGCTTCCTCCCGGAGGAAAAATAATTCACTCCTTCCTTCCCAAGTGGGGATTCTCAAAATGCCACATCTCCTGCTAGCGATGGTGATGGTAGCTGAGGCGTGGGACGTGGTCGAGGCGGTGCTCCTAGAAACTAATTCTAGCTGGTTCCCTCCATTCCAGAGAGATATGTTACAATGTTTTATTTTGTTTTAAATATTATAGACATGTATAATCTATCTAGTCAGTTAGAGGAGATGGATTGTAGTTTATTTTCAGTAGCCTAGGCTTAAAACTATTTTTTTTCTTTTTTTTAGTTCATACACTGCAATACTCTGCAAACTCTCTTTCAGTCATTTTTTTGTATAGATAAAATATCCTTATTAATATAAAAAATTTGGCTTTGCTTTAGTCAATAAAAATCTCTTTCAGTCATTTTTTTGTATAGATAAAATATCCTTATTAATATAAAAAATTTAGCTTTGCTTTAGTCAATAAGAAAAAAACACTTCTCATGCAAAACACCATCTCAATAAAAAAAAGCTAACTTGAGATGATGCAGGTTCCTTCATCTCCTCTACCGTCAACTTCCAATAATGAAAGCTCAATTATGAAACAACATATCTAACCAAAAAAAAAGGAATTGTAAAATGAACCTCCCTAATATCATCATAAGATTCCTTATCAGCCTTACCTTTCAATCCTTTAAACAGCCTAAGCAAATCCTTCATGTGGGTTTCCACTTCATTTGTAAGATTCTCTAATTCAAAAAAGTAAGAGAAAACTTGTACAGAGGATCATGTGTTGAAAGTTAATATTTACATTGACAAAAATATGATTCCATTCCATAATGAGAAGTAATAAAATCATCTGAAAACTCTTATGTTATTCACCCCTTACGAATGCCACAACATGTCACATATCTTTCTTCAAGATTTAGTTAAAAAAGAGTTAATTGAAAAACGGAAAAATATAATTGATTATGAAAACGATTCTTCCTCTAAATTAGAGAAATAATATAATTGTATTACATTTTAATGAAACTTAAAAAGATAAAAAACTATATGCACATTTTTCTCTCTCTAATTTACTAAAGTAAGTCCATTATTATCAAAGAAACTTTAATTTTAAATAATAAAAATAATTAGAACATCGCAACATACTTGTATAAAACATACTTTTTGGTTTTGATTTAAAATATTTAAGTTTATCTTTCTACATAATTTGATATTTTGGTTAAAGTTGTTTCTAATATTTCTATTCAGATTTTTAAATTATTAAGAGAGAAGTAAAAGAGTTTCATTGTTGTATTACAAAATAACTGAGTTTTGCAATAATGAATGATTTTGTTGTGTTGGATTTTTTATTGGAAAGAATTTTCTTACTTGAAAATATTTAGTGTGGTCTTTGTTTTTCATTATTCTAATTTTTGTTTCAAATTTGTTGATATGTAGTTTCATTATATATTTAGTAGACATCTTTTAATAATTGTCTATTTTATGTATGTGTGTGTGTATATATATATATATATTAAGTAGACAATTATTAAAAAATGATTAGAAATATAGTGTATTTATTAGAAACTACCAAATTTAAACCTCTTCTACAAAAATGAGGTTACCCACATATATAAGTGTCCTTATTTTTGGCACCATGGTTAGGTTGAGATTGTTTTGA
The DNA here is from genome assembly GCF_030272615.1 of Cryptomeria japonica. Taxonomy (NCBI): domain Eukaryota; kingdom Viridiplantae; phylum Streptophyta; class Pinopsida; order Cupressales; family Cupressaceae; genus Cryptomeria; species Cryptomeria japonica. The sequence goes on along the minus strand of NC_081415.1, from coordinate 4,317,163 downwards.
TTCATAATATGTACGTAAATCAAATCTCTAATTTGAAGAAGACAATTTTTTTTTAAATATTCTAATTACCACTATCACCAACTCAATTGACCATGTATGAACATAATGAAGTGACACCATACATTAAAATCAAGTTTAGTATATTCAAGTCTTTTCTCCCTGCATAATAACTCCACTCTTATTAAATTACAACATATAAAACATTTATTTTTTGTCAAATTAAACTATTTTAAATAATTTAAAATTATACAATAAAATTTTAATTTTTTAAACATATTATTACAAATAAAATAATCAAATTAGGTGAAATGGTTTTAAATAAAAAAATTGTATGCGACTTCAAAAGAATCTTTATTACTTGATTTGTTTTGGAGTGCTTAACTTATTAGTTTATTATTCCTTCTATATGCAATGACAAATTATGATATAATTTTTTATTTTTTATGGTATTTTGAACATCTTTTATGAGAAAAGGTGACAATAGATTTTCTTCCTTACAGATAAATAAAATAAAATAAAAAGATGCCTATCTATATTCTTCTCTAGATGTCAATTATGAAGTGTCTAACAAGTAAAATTAAATTAAAATCAAATTATGTTACACTCTAATTCAGAAGCTACCTACCCACTTCTCCATCTAAGCTTATTAAATGAGTAAATGAATTATCATTACAGTTGTTCTCTTGTCTTTTAAAAATCAAATAAACAAATAAGGTGAAACTATTTAAACTAAAAAGTTTGAATGTGATTTCAAAAATATTTTTTCAAAGTTTGTTTTGGAGTGCTTGATTCCCTCTAGATTAATGAAGAATTATAATAGAATTTTTTTTTTTGATCGGTAAAAGTTCGAAGTCAAAATTATAATAAAATTTTTATTTACAATATTATATTAAATATTTTTTATACGATCTTATCATGTTTCTATATATAGAACATATTTTATAGTTAGAAATATGATACAATACTTAGATTGCTTTAAGTGAGAAGTTGGGTTTGGATTTAGTGTTAGTAGTTTAAGTACCTATCTATTGAGCTTTGGTATACAACTAAATTATTGATAACATAAGCATGAGAAACATTCTACTTTAGAGGTTTGCTACTCATAACTCTATAATATCCTTATTAACTAGATTACCCTTATTAACTAGATTACCCTTCCCCTGCACATTTGAAAAAAATCATCCATACAAAGAAAATGAGTCATCTAAACATCATAACTAAATATCTAGAGATGGTAAAATTCAACATATAAACCTATTTTCACCTTATTTAAATTTCTATTCTATACATAAGGAAACTTTTTCTTATTAATTATGTCATAAAATTATATTATATTATCAGTTTTCATTATGAGTATATTTTATGAATCCTTCAACTTGATTTTTTTCCTTATCATGATCTAGGTATACCTGAACTTATTTAAAGTATCCTAAGGAACCTCTTGATCATATAGTAAGGAATGCAATCTTTTTTATATCATTGATTAAAATACAAAGTATAAGGAAGGAGATACAAATTTCTACATCAATTACTATAAAATATATTCTAATTAACTCATCCCTTAGAATGTTCCACTAAAGATATTTCCTAAGATGCTAGAAAGAATTAAATTGTAATAGTATAATAAGTTACCTAAGTGGTCTATTAACACAATTTAACAACTAGTGGATGGAATATTTGAAAACCTTTCTCATTAAAAAACTTCTCAAAATTGAATTGGAAATTTCCTCCACATTAGATATGAGCATAATTTTTGTGTAAAACACTTCATTTCTCAATGAAAGTGTGTTATATATGTTAGAAGTAGTGCCTCATATACATCTTTTGTTACTTCATTCTCAAGAATTATAAGGTCAAAATGTTCAATATTTCTCTTATCCATTCATGATTTCCCTAAACTCTTCTTATTTTGTCATTAGTTTAGCATTTTTCTCTCTAATAGATTTATAGTTTAAACATAAATGAAGAATAATATTAATTCCATAAATAAGGAATTCCCGTAATTATAATTTTAGATCTCATTTTACATAAGTCTCTATGCATAGCTCTAGTTATTCATACACTATGCTATTGCCATATAAGTTTACCTAATGAACCCCTCTTTAAATCCAATATTCCTATCACCAATAAAAACTAGGTCCTCTTCTCCTTCTTTATAAGATGCGATAGGATAAATCACATATTAATCACTTTGAAAAAACTCTTATAAGCTATGGAAACTAAAAACCTACTACCATTAGCAAGGTGGAAATTCATGTCATTTCCAATCCTAAACCATTCCTACAAATATTTTCATCATAGACAAGAATACTAGGTGCAAAATTATCATACAATGAATTTGGGTTTAAATGATGAAATCTATCCCATATACACTCTTTAAGGAGGTTTTAATCTTCACTCAAGATAGGTCCATGATACTAATGGATATCAATATTGCATCATCCTCTCATCTACCTAATTTAAGGAACTTTTCAAAGTTTCCTGGCCTTAACATGATTAATTTGATCTTCACGTGAAAATTATTACATGATAAACATTATCAAAGCTCTTTTACTTATATTAATGATAAAAAGAGGGCTATTCAGGATTGCTAATGGTAGATATTTTGATGTTTATATCTTTCCTAAGATTTTTTATAATGAAAAATTAGTCAATAGCTCTGTTATTTTAGTTTACATCAATTAAACTAGACTTTATGCATGCTATTATAATCATAATTATATATTATTTTTAAATCTTTTGAGAATTTTCTTATATCAACCTTACATACTAACGAATACTAGAGTTTTGAGATTGGTTGTACATTGCAACTAAATATTAAGTGAAAAACCATAACATTTTACCTTCTTGATCACAACAATAATCTCCAACCTAGGAACAATTTGTATCTCTTGTATGTTGAGATAGCTTCATAAAAATATTTGAAAATGAAATAAAAATAATAAAAGAAAATGTCAAGAAAAATAAAAATTAAAAGATACAAAGAACTCAATTACCAAGGTGATTTAAATAACCTCTACCTAGGCTAGAAATCTTGAATTACTAGTAGAGACCTACCTTGAGTTGGATTACATATATAATAATTAAGGCTATGAAAACCTATCTATTGATGGAGTAATAACTCGTAATTAATTATTGTTTCTACTTTAGTACATGAGAATTATAATATACCTAGGACAATCATTCAAAGGTTAGTTGATTGGGACAATCTTTACATTTTTTTGGTGATGATATGTCCTAGAAAACTACAAGAAATTAATGAATTCACATTCACACATTTGGCATTTAAAAACACTTTATCATGCATAGGGATGGTTATTTCTATTGTGATTCTTGCATTCATTTATTTTTATGGTTGTGTTAAAAAGATATTTTGGGTTCATTTATTGGCTCTTTTGTATGGAAATTGTTAGAAGCATTTTCTAATAGATTTACCATTTTTTGTGCATCACAAATTGTACCCAATTTTCTCTAAGAAAATATAGACCACATTTTTTCTCTTTTAATTTTTGGTTCATTTTTATTTTATCTTCCTCTAATCTCATTTGCATAAATTTCAAATTTAAAGTCTTGATTAGATTCTAGTAAGTCGGTTGACTATTTGTATAACAATTTGACCTTTGTATTGTGAGGGTCCATCATCTTGGTGACTTGACATATGTTGGCAATTGACAATCATCCAGTGGATTCTAGTGCATGTATAATGGATTAGGGTTGTCATTGATTGTAAGTCTCCTCTGAAATTCTATTTGGTAGTTATGGTTTTTGGTAACCAATAGAGGAAGTGGTCCAGTAATCTGTCACCGGTATTTCAGGATAAGCAGAGCACTTTTGGTTCAAAATCTTTGCGATGATTGCGGTGGTGAGATTCGTGCATGGGACAATAGGGCTAACATGTAGAAATCATTTAGACTTTATTTAGTTGGTCCGCATATGTTTTGGAGATTCAGTCTAAGATGACACCCGATTACATGTTACATTGCATATTATGGTTGGCTGACTTGATGAATGTTTTATTTTTTGATTACGAATATATATGACCAATTTAGAAGATCATTTTGATGTATGGTATGAGTGAGTAGTGATCAAGAAACCTATCTGCTGTAGTTTCACTTGTGCATTCTTGATCCGATAGCTGACTAAGAAGCAGAATAGAGAAGAGTTGCAGAGGTGTTACAGTCAAACTTTTGCACTTAACCAAAATTCACCCATTCATTTTTTGATGCTATTGTGGAGTTAAATCATTATAGTTCTCATTGTAAATTATTTGTAAGTCAGTGAGACTTCCATTTGTAATCTGAGCAGTGAGCTCTAGGAAGTGAGCCTGAATGTATGTGCATTCCCCCTTTGTAATATTTATGTACTCCTGATAACAGTATATGAATAGTGTGGGTTCCAATCCCATTGTGGTTTTTCCCTTTACGAGTTTACACGTAAATATCTTGGTGTTAAGATTTTGTGGTTGATTATCTTGTATTTCTGCATTTTACTTTCCTGAATTTGCTTCTGGTGGTCTAAGAATAAGATTGAATATTTATTTACTGGTAGAACACTAATTTACCTCCCCTCTAAGTGTTCCCTGATTCCAATAATATATTCGATCTATATTGTATAATATACAAGGTATGGACTTTGTTTTATGATTGTTTATTAAAAATTGAATGTGAAAATTATTACATGATAAACATTATCAAAGACCTTTTACTTATATTAATGATAAAAAGAGGGCTATTCAGGATTGCTAATGGTAGATATTTTGATGTTTATATCTTTCCTAAGATTTTTATGATAAAAAATTGGTCAATAGCTCTTTTATTTTAGTTTACATCAATTAAACTAGACTTTATGCATGTTATTATAATCATAATTATATATTATTTTTAAATCTTTTGAGAATGTTCTTATATTGACCTTACATACTAACGAATACTAGAGTTTTGAGATTGGTTGTACATTGCAACTAAATATTAAGTGAAAAACCATAACATTTTACCTTCTTGATCACAACAATAATCTCCAACCTAGGAACAATTTGCATCTCTTGTATGTTGAGATAGCTTAATAAAAATATTTGAAAATGAAATAAAACTAATAAAAGAAAATGTTAAGAAAAATAAAAATTAAAAGATACAAAGAACTCAATTACCAAGGTGATTTAAATAACCTCTACCTAGGCTAGAAATCTTGAATTACTAGTAGAGACCTACCTTGAGTTGGATTACATATATAATAATTAAGGCTATGAAACCCTATCTATTGATGGAGTAATAACTTGTAATTAATTATTTTTTCTACTTTAGTACATGAGAATTATAATATACCTAGGACAATCATTCAAAGGTTAGTTGATTGGAACAATCTTTACATTTTTTTGTGGTGATATGTCCTAGAAAACTTCAAGAAAGTAATGAATTCACATTCACACATTTGGCATTTGAAATAACTTTATCATGCACAAGGATGGTTATTTCTATTGTGATTCTTGCATTCATTTATTTTTATGGTTGTGTTAAAAAGATATTTTGGGTTCATTTATCATCTCTTTTGTATGGAAATTGTTAGAAGCACTTTCTGATAGATTTACCATTTTTTGTGCGTCACAAATTGTACCCAATTTACATTATCAAAGCTCTTTTACTTATATTAATGATAAAAAGAGGGCCACTCAGGATTGCTAATGGTAGATATTTTGATGTTTATATCTTTCCTAAGATTTTTATAATGAAAAATTAGTCAATAGCTCTATTATTTTAGTTTACATCAATTAAACTAGACTTTATGCATGCTATTATAATCATAATTATATATTATTTTTAAATCTTTTGAGAATTTTCTTATATCGACCTTACATACTAACGAATACTAGAGTTTTGAGATTGGTTGTACATTGCAACTAAATATTAAGTGAAAAACCATAACATTTTACCTTCTTGATCACAGCAATAATCTCCAACCTAGGAACAATTTGTATCTCTTGTATGTTGAGATAGCTTCATAAAAATATTTGAAAATGAAATAAAAATAATAAAAGAAAATGTCAAGAAAAATAAAAATTAAAAGATACAAAGAACTCAATTACCAAGGTGATTTAAATAACCTCTACCTAGGCTAGAAATCTTGAATTACTAGTCGAGACCTACCTTGAGTTGGATTACATATATAATAATTAAGGCTATGAAAACATATCTATTGATGGAGTAATAACTCGTAATTAATTATTGTTTCTACTTTAGTACATGAGAATTATAATATACCTAGGACAATCATTCAAAGGTTAGTTGATTGGGACAATCTTTACATTTTTTTGGTGATGATATGTCCTAGAAAACTTCAAGAAATTAATGAATTCACATTCAGCCATTTGGCATTTAAAAACACTTTATCATGCATAGGGATGGTTATTTCTATTGTGATTCTTGCATTCATTTATTTTTATGGTTGTGTTAAAAAGATATTTTGGGTTCATTTATTGGCTCTTTTGTATGGAAATTGTTAGAAGCATTTTCTAATAGATTTACCATTTTTTGTGCGTCACAAATTGTACCCAATTTTCTCTAAGAAAATATAGACCACATTTTTTCTCTTTTAATTTTTGGTTCATTTTTATTTTATCTTCCTCTAATCTCATTTGCATAAATTTCAAATTTAAAGTCTTGATTAGATTCTAGTAAGTTGGTTGACTATTTGTATAACGATTTGACCTTTGTATTGTGAGGGTCCATCATCTTGGTGACTTGACATATGTTGGCAATTGACAATCATCCAGTGGATTCTAGTGCATGTATAATGGATTAGGGTTGTCATTGATTGTAAGTCTCCTCTGAAATTCTATTTGGTAGTTATGGTTTTTGGTAACCAGTAGAGGAAGTGGTCCAGTAATCTGTCACCGGTATTTCAGGATAAGAAAAGCACTTTTGGTTCAAAATCTTTGCGATGATTGCGGTGGTGAGATTCGTGCATGGGACAATAGTGCTGACATGTAGAAATCATTTAGACTTTATTTAGTTGGTCCACATATGTTTTGGAGATTCAGTCTAAGCTGACACCCGGTTACATGTTACATTGCATATTATGGTTGGCTGACTTGATGAATGTTTTATTTTTTGATTACGAATATATATGACCGATGTAGAAGATCATTTTGATGTATGGTATGAGTGAGTAGTGATCAAGAAACCTATCTGGTGTAGTTTCACTTATGCATTCTTGATCTGATAGCTGACTAAGAAGTAGAATAGAGAAGAGTTGTAGAGGTGTTACAGTCAGACTTTTGCACTTAACCAAAATTCACCCATGCATTTTTTGATGCTATTGTGGAGTTCAATCATTATAGTTCTCATTGTAAATTATCTATAAGTTAGTGAGACTTCCATTTGTAATCTGAGTAGTGAGCTCTAGGAAGTGAGCCTGAATGTATGTGCATTCCCCCTTTGTAATATTTATGTACTCCTAATAACAGTATATGAATAGTGTGGGTTCCAATCCCATCGTGGTTTTTCCCTTTACGAGTTTCCACGTAAAAATCTTGGTGTTAAGATTTTGTGGTTGATTATCTTGTATTTTTGCATTTTAGTTTCCTGAATTCGCTTCTGGTGGTCTATGAATAAGATTGAATATTTATTTACTAGTAGAACACTAATTTACCTCCCCTCTAAGTGTTCCCTGATTCCAATAATATATTCGATCTATATTGTATAATATACAAGGTATGGACTTTGTTTTATGATTGTTTATTAAAAATTGAATGTGAAAATTATTACATGATAAACATTATCAAAGACCTTTTACTTATATTAATGATAAAAAGAGGGCTATTCAGGATTGCTAATGGTAGATATTTTGATGTTTATATCTTTCCTAAGATTTTTATGATAAAAAATTAGTCAATAGCTCTTTTATTTTAGTTTACATCAATTAAACTAGACTTTATGCATGTTATTATAATCATAATTATATATTTTTTTAAATATTTTGAGAATGTTCTTATATTGACCTTACATACTAATGAATACTAGAGTTTTGAGATTGGTTGTACATTGCAACTAAATATTAAGTGAAAAACCATAACATTTTACCTTCTTGATCACAACAATAATCTCCAACCTAGGAACAATTTGCATCTCTTGTATGTTGAGATAGCTTAATAAAAATATTTGAAAATGAAATAAAAATAATAAAAGAAAATGTTAAGAAAAATAAAAATTAAAAGATACAAATAACTCAATTACCAAGGTGATTTAAATAACCTCTACCTAGGCTACAAATCTTGAATTACTAGTAGAGACCTACCTTGAGTTGGATTACATATATAACAATTAAGGCTATGAAAACCTATCTATTGATGGAGTAATAACTTGTAATTAATTATTGTTTCTACTTTAGTACATGAGAATTATAATATACCTAGGACAATCATTCAAAGGTTAGTTGATTGGAACAATCTTTACATTTTTTTGTGGTGATATGTCCTAGAAAACTTCAAGAAAGTAATGAATTCACATTCACACATTTGGCATTTGAAATAACTTTATCATGCATAGGGATGGTTATTTCTATTGTGATTCTTGCATTCATTTATTTCTATGGTTGTGTTAAAAAGATATTTTGGGTTCATTTATCATCTCTTTTGTATGGTAATTGTTAGAAGCACTTTCTGATAGATTTACCATTTTTTGTGCATCACAAATTGTACCCAATTTTCTTTAAGAAAATATAGACCATATTTTTTCTCTTTTAATTTTTGGTTCATTTTTTTTATCTTCCTCTGATCTCATTTGCATAAATTTCAAATTTCAAGTCTTGATTAGATTCTAGCAAGTCAGTTGATTATTTGTATAACGATTTGACCTTTGTATTGTGAGGGTCCATCATCTTGGTGACTTGATATATGTTTGCAATTGACAATCGTCCAGTGGATTCTAGTGCATGTATAATGGATTAGGGTTGTCATTGATTGTAACTCTCCTCTGAAATTCTCTTTGATAGTTATGGTTTTTGGTAACCGGTAGAGGAAGTGGTCTAGTAATCTGTCACCAATATTTTAGTATAAGCAGAGCACTTTTGGTTTAGAATCTTTGCGATGATTGCGGTGGTGAGATTCATGCATGGGATGATAGGGCTGACATGTATAAATCATTTAGACTTTATTTGGTCGGTTCACATATGTTTTGGAGATACAGTCTAAGCTGACACCCGACTACACCTTACATTACATATTATGGTCGGCCGACTCGATGAATGTTTTATTTTGTGATTACAAATATATATGAACAATGTAGAAGATCATTTTGATGTATGGTATGAGTGAGTAGTGATCAAGAAACTTATTTGGTGTAGTTTCACATGTGCATTCTTGATCTGATAGCTGACTAAGAAGTAGAATAGAGCAAAGTTGTAGAGGTGTTATAGTCAGACTTTTGCACTTAACTGAAACTCACCCATGCATTGTTTGATGCTATTGTGGAGTTCAATCATTGTAGTTCTCAATGTAAATTATATGTAAGTCAGTGAGACGTCCATTTGTAATTTGAGCAGTGATCTCTAGGAAGTGAGCCTAAATGTATGTGCATTCCCCCTTTGTAATATTTATGTACTCCTGATCATAGTATATGAATATTGTGGGTTCCAATCCCACTGTGGTTTTTCCCTTTCCGAGTTTCCACGTAAAAATCTTGGTGTTATGATTTTGTTGTTGATTATCTTGTATTTCTGCATTTTACTTTCCTGCATTCACTTCTGGTGGTCTAAGAATAAGATTGTAGATGTATTTACTGGTAGAACACTAATTTACCTACCCTCTAAGTGTTCCTTGATTCCAACAATATATTCAATCTATATTGTATAATATACAAGTATGGACTTTGTTTTATGATTGTTTCTTAAATCTATTTTATTTCTCCTTCCTTCAATGTTTGATGAGTGATGGTTTTCCCTTCTTCATTTTGAGGCCTTCTAACCTTTATCTATATAGGTTACATATTCGTTTAAAAATTATCTTATTATGTGTGTTCCATATAGGTCCTTATGCTTCAAATATGTTTAAATTCTTGGTTTCAAAGAATGTCACACCTCTCCATGTCTATATGGTTACATCCTATCCTTGCAAAGGGTGTGAATTCCTTCATATTTTAGATTCTAGGGCCATGTTCTTTTGATTAGGATAGATTTCCTATTTTAGGGGTTATAGGTTTCTTGTCTTAGTCACCATTCATTTATTGTATTCAATCTTCATTTTCTGTAAAATATATTAAAATAAAAATACGAGATACCAAAAGTAAGAGAAGACTTGTACAAGGGATCATGTGTTGAGTGTTGAGTGTTGATTTTACATCGACAAAAATATGCATGAGAGACTAACATTATGAATGAATGAATATTTCATTCCATAATGAGAAGTACGTGGTAAAATCATATATTTTTTTATGGTTATTCACCCCTTACAAATGCCACATGTCACAATATCTTTCTTTCTTCAAGCTTTAGTAAAAAAATAAATGAGTTAAATTAAAAATGGCAAAATAGAATTTGATTATGAAAACAATTCTTCCTCTAAATTAGAGAAATAATCTATAATTGTGTTACATTTTAATGGAACTTAAAAACATGAAAAGTATATGCATATTTTCCTATCCCTATTTACTAAAGTAAGGATTATTATCAAGGAAAATTTAATATTAAATAATAATTTTTAACAATAAAAATAATTAGAATGTCACAACATACTTGTATAAAACATTTTTTTTGTTTGTTTAGGTTGAGATTCTATAAAATGAGGTTATCCACATATTTAAGTGTCCTTATTTTTGGTACCATGTTTAGCTTGAGATTGTTTTGTTTCATAACATGTACGTAAACCAACTCTAATTTGAATAAAACTTTTTTTTTAAATATTCTAATTAGAATCATCACCAACTCAATTGACCATGTATGAACATAATGAAGTGATACCATGCATTAAAATCAAGTTTATTCTATTGAAGTCTTTTCTCCTTGCATGATAACTCCACACTAAATAATAAATCACAACATATAAAACATTCAATTTTGTTAAATTAAACTATTTTAGATAATTTAAAATTATACATTAACAATTTAATTTTTAATATATATTATTACAATTAAAATAATCAAATTAGGTGAAATAGTTTTAAATAAAAAATTGAATGTGACTTCAAAATCATCTTTTATTATTTGATTTGTTTGGGAGTGCTTAACTTACTAGTTTTTAATTCCTTCTAGATGCCATGACAAATTATGATATAATTTTTTTTTTAATATTATTTTGAACATCTTTTTATAAGAAAAGGCAATAGATTTTCTTCTTACAACTAAATTATAAAACATAAAATAAAAGGATGCCTATATGTATTCTTTTCTATGTCGATTACCCAACTGTTTAACAAGTAAAATTAAATTAAATCCAAACTATATCACACTCTATTTCAGAAGCTACCTTCCCACTTCTCCATCTAAGCTTATTAAACGAGTAAATGAATTATCATTACACCTGTTCTTTTGTTTATTAAAAATAAAATAAACAAATTAGGTGAAATTATTTAAACTAAAAAATTGAATGTGATTTAAAAACATTTTTTTTTAAATTGATTCCCTCTTGATTAATGATGAATTATAATATAATTTTTATTTATAATACTATATTAAATATTTTGTATAAAAAATTGTAGCAATAATTTCTCTCTTATAAATAAAATATTAAATATTAAATAAAATGGAAAGATACATGTCTGTCTTCTTCCCTGGTAGATGCCGATTCCCCAGCTGTCTAGTAAGTAAAATTAAATATTAAAATCAAATTATGTCACACTCAAATTCAGAAGCTACCTGCCGACTTATGTATCTAAACTTATTAAATGAGTAAATTAATTTTCATTCCAGCTGTTCTCTTGTCTGTACTCGTAATTTTTTTTCCTAAAATTACTTTTCAATGCCTTCCCTAAATTGAAAAAATGTGATATTATTTATTTATCTATACAATCCGAACAAGGAAATGGAATCCAAAGTTTTCTGGATTTGCAAGTAGAGAAGAGGAAGATGCCTTCTAGGCTATGAAGTTGATGTTATATATATCATATTCTTGTAACCATTATTCCTCGCACTCTGCAACCAATCTTATGAAGTTTGATTTGCTTTTCAGCTATCCTCTTTCCTCTCTGTTTTTCACATGCACTAGACTAACTATTTGATCAAATGGTATATTATTTGGTTGATTTTAAAATAAGGCAACGAGTCTTATTATATTGTTTTTTATAGATGAACATAACACCAAATTGTGAATGCTTATGCATAGTTAAGTTAAGGCCAAATTGTAGAAGGGGCAAGTCAACTAAAAAAATAGTTTTTATTTTATATTTAGGAAAATCAATATTGAGGCTATCAGGATGCTCTCATCATTATAAACATGTCCTGAAATAGATAGCAAGGTTGGGTTAGTTTTAAACATGATTAGATTGTGTAGAATTGGATTAGTTATCAAAATCAAACAAATATGTGAATTGGGCTAGCTTTGTGTGCACATAAGCATACGGATTAGTGATTAGCATGGGACTAGGTGTCATTTGTAGCTATACAAATGTAACAAATGTACACCCAAAAAGAGACACAAGAAAAAGCCTACATATGAAAATGATTTGGAATGCATTTTTCACTATTAAATTGTACTCCCTCCTTTCATGTTGGGAATTAGTGTTCACATAGGTGTAATAAATTAGAGTTTATGTGAGTACCAAAATTAGTATTATGAATAAGTGTCATAATAATAAGTTGTTGAGAAATTACTTAATATTATTATTAGTGTTCACATAGGTTTGTTGAGTCTCTTAAATATCTTATTATAATAGTGTACAAATGTGTTTATATTGAGTTGTTAAAACAACTCAGTCTATTTAGGAATATTGTTTCCTAAAAAGTAGGATTTGATAAATCTTATAAATATGTATTGTATTTGAATGAAAAGAAGAAGAAGAAGCACGTATTAAGTATATATATTTTTATTTTAGCTTCTTATTTCTACCCATAAAAGAAGATATAATTATTGATCAAGCATTGTTGGGGCTATGGAGAGAAGTTACAGTTAGTTAAAATAATTATTGTAGCCATGTTGCACTAGAGTTTGAGTGATGTATTGTTGATGGTGTAATCTGCGTGTTAATATTTCATTCATTGATACTAGAGTTGTCTCATCTTACTTCATCTTTCTAAGAAAATAAATATAAGTTTGAATAGAACAATAGAAGTTTATCAATGCTGATGAGAAGTTATCTTAAATCACTTTGTTCTTTTCATCATTTTCTAACTTACAATACAATGGAAGAAGTCTTAACATCTCTAAAAATATATCTTTTTTATATACAACTCTATTGTTTGTAGGATCCCAAAGCTTATACCATTTAACATCAATACCATAAATTATCAAGATACAATTAATAGCCTTGTTCTCCAACTTTGACCTCTTCTTTATTTCACATGAGCATATGCCTCCTAACCAAAAACTCTAAGATGTCTTAATGAAGGCTTTTTTCCCAAACACACCTCCATAAGTTCCTTAGCAAAAAGTGCTAATTTAGATAGGTGTCTTATCAATAAGAGCTAATATAGGACACTTTTTTACCAATGAACAATCCATAGAAACTACCTTTTCCCTAAACTTTTATTCCAATCCAGCACACTAAGCATACTCTTGCCTCTCTTCATCAATGTCCCATTGATTCTTTCAATAATTTCATTCTATTGAGGGGTGTATTGGTTTGTTCCTATAGTATCGTAGATTGTAACCCCTTACAATTTGACACTCCTTTTGGGCCCTTCCTTTAGTGTGTCCTCTATAAATGATGTTCAATTCTCAATTCAATATGCAAGATATATTCTAGTTATATTTTATTGATCTATGTATTGTCTACTTATATGATAAATCTGATTGTTTACTTTTGTATGGCAGGTGAGAGGAATATTTTATAATTTCTATGTCCTTTTTCTTAAATGCCATATGATATATATATATATATATATATATATATATATATATATATATATATATATATATATATATATATATATATATATATATATATATATGAGAGGGGAGGATCAAGCAGTGCCTTGACTGGTCATGTCTTATGGACATGACCGATCAAGACACTACTTGATCGCACCCTTTGGTATATAATATCAAACAGTGTTAAACATATTTGTCAGCCCGATATTAATCGATGATCACATAACATATGACATATTTGCCAACCCGATATTAATCAGTGATCACATAACATGTGACATATTTGCCAACCCGATACTAACCGAGACTTATGTAACATGTTTAACCGATATGCCAATCAGTATTAATTATGGCGTTTGGTATTGCAAGGTAACCAAAGTGAATCAGTGTCTATGTTAACAGACACCGATCACTTAACTAATGGTTATATTCATTAATCATTGATCGGTCCATATTATATTCGAAGTTATATTGGTCGGTATATGGTTATATTAATGCTTTGAATGTTTTCCTTAACACCCGATATCAATCAGTGTGTTTATTATATCTCCCCGATAATAATCAGTTCAAGCATAATCATTAAATACTAATTGATGTTCAGTTTACCGATAATCATCAAATTGGTTTTGTGATGGTTATCCTGATTTGCTAATCGGTGAATGCAACTAATATAATAGATTATCACATTGGAATTCTATGGTAATAAACAATTATGTATAAATAAAGAATGCTTATCAATTGAGGGCATGATGATATTCATTTGAATAATCAATAGGATAAATGATTGAATGAGAGACTTCATTTATCTCTCATTCAATCATTTATCTTACCGAAGCTTTCTATGCATTAACACTCCCTCTTAGCTAGGTAAGATAAAAGCAAACAATATATTCAAGCATCACAATTCAAATCATAGTTAGCATTCTCCACTCAATCTAACACTCTAGAAGATTATATCACCTAATCACATGATATAACCTAAACACATGATACAAATGTCCATCACGTAAATCTTGTGATGACAGGATATCACCTAAACATGTGATATCAGTATTGTCTAAACACACAATCCTTAAGGATAATCATAATTTCTCATCTTATCCAAGTTGTGGTATGTGAAAAAAAACACCTTATACAAATGTCATATCACCTAATCACATGATATGAAGTATCATCTAGACACATGATACAAATGTCCATCATGTCAATCTTGTGATGACAGGATATCACCTAAGCACATGATATCAGTATTGCCTAAACATGCAATACTTAAGGATAATCATATGAGAAAGAGTTAAATTCTCATCTTATCCAAGTTATGGTATGTGCACTAACACTTCATATGAACGTTTTACCACAACACAATCATGGCTTCATCCATGATCCACCAGAGATCCACCATGATAACTGGTTTGGACATTATAAGATAGTCACCTTATAATGTCTCCATACAAGTGTTCATTATCTTGAGAGATCGTCACCTCTTAGATATGAAACCAAGGGATAAAATCCAAAAATGTCCTGTCATGACAAAGAAGTTTACACATTAAACATGCAAATACAGATTACAAAGCAAATTACCTTTCTGAAGTGATCAACCTTCACTCTGAAAGAGGTTTGGTCAGAATATCTGCAGTTTGATCTCCAAGGGAAAACTCTCCTACTCGAGGGAGAAACACCCAGCATAAAAAATGTCTTCTTTATATATCAAATAGGTCTAGAAATAATGCAGGATATGGGTCCAATATATGTTGCTTCACTCCTTGAAGCAAATTTCACAAAAACAAATCTGGTTGGCCTTCTTCACAGGATCGATCTGCTCTAAATAATATATAAACTGCTCTTCACATAAATTGAATGGATCAGAGAATGAGTTTGCATCTTCTATATATATGAGGGAGGCACCCTTTCACAAGGGGTCGTTCCTCAATGACACCATCTATCTCTTCACAAGGGTGGCCACTACAACATCAACACTCCCTCTTAGCTAGGGAGGAATCCTTGTTAATAATATAGTTATGAAATGACATCCACCATGGCTACTCCTAGAGGGTGGAACATGATTCATCACGGTACCCAACATGATGACATTCATCATGGCTATTCCCAAAGGGTGGAACATGGACCTTCTCCTCAAACTTCTCCCTCACAGAGAAGAGTGTATTAATAAGGGCTTGCTTCTCAAACTTCTCTCTCACAGAGAAGAATGCATTAAGAATATCTTCATGATGGTGTGGCTTCCTCTGAGCCTGATATCAACCTTCTGAACTCCTTGTCTAAGGTTGCTTCTGATGAAATGTTAGACTCCCTCTAAATCTAATATCAACCATTTGACCTCCTCTTCGAAGAACCACATCGCAAGGACAAACCTTATGGGTTCTTCTTCTTCGATAAATACTTACCGCTATGAACTCAGTCCTATGAGTGCAAGCATCGATTTCTTTCTCCCTTGAATGAAATCTCTTATGCTTCTTGGTCTGTCCTTTCTTTATCTTGAAAGATCACCTGCAAAACATGACTTATAGAACTCTGGTATGTACTTAGCAAATCCACCACTAGTAGCATAAACAAGAGCCCCTATGGTCAACATTGCTTCCTCATGGACTGTTGTACTTCTACAGGCAAATACTTGACTATAGATGGAAATGTGAAATCTCAGAATCTCCACTAAAGTCCCCTCCATATTCTTCCTAAATTCTTCATCACAAATAGTACATCAAATCTCTATAGCCTAAAGAGCAACAAGCTCTTCATCACTTTTAACTTCTTTTGTTGTGATTCCAAAGAAGTCCTACATGTAAGGGGCAAGTTTCTCATAGTACATTGAAGAAATTGAAACAAGATATTCAAATGCATCTTGTCGTGTGTGGACACCTATTGACAATGTTTGATTCACAAATAACATGCATAATGTAATTGCATGAATTAATAACAAGATAGGAAATTCATGACCCTTAATCAAACTTGGATTACTTATCTCTTTGTTTATTAGTCTTCCTCGCAATCCAACAATTGTTCATTCTTTATTCTTTGCACTTGAAGATTTAGATCTCATTTTATGGTTGCTCTTTGATACACATACTTTTAGTTGTTGTGTTCATCTGACATAACCAAGATCTATGAGATGTTGAGCCCATATTCCATGTATAGGACACTCAGCAGTATCAAGGTGGCATCGATCTTCCTCAATAATCTTCCCAACCATGCATTCAAATGAAGACCCTTGTCTGCAAATTTGTATATGCTATGGAAAGAGAGTATTGAATTGGTTTTGTCTATAGTAAGACCGTCCCTTCTCATGTCACTCTCTGACTAGCAAATATATGAGTATTGTTTCCAATGTTGTGGCGCTAGCGCCAAACAACATTAAAGATAAACCTCAATGCCCAATTCAACAGTTGGAACTATTAATCACAAAAACTTGCTAAGTGATTCGATACACAAACAATCCATCAGATCTATGTCAGATCGAAATCTTGCCACCTCCCTTGAACTTTCATTGTTGATCAATTTTTTTTTTTATTACTACAACAATTTGTTCTAGTTTCATAAAGACATTTGTGACTGCATCTTGTCTACATGTAATTGCATTGTCTAGTGGTGTCTGTTTCCAGTCATCTTGAACATCTACTTTAGCTCCTTTCTCAAAAGAAAATGAAACGTATTTACATGACGTTGTCGAGAAAACAAGATGAAGAGAAGTCTCTCCACATTGCATTGCTTTGCAGTGTCTTCTTGGAACATGGAAGATCATCTCTCCCACATTTTGATGCTACATACTCTATCATCTTTGTAGCGCAACTGTATCTGTAACTGTGTTCATGGGGTGTGTGTACTATGTCATCACCTCTACAAAAACAGCGTGCGATAATATCCATCAACTTATGTATCATTACTCTATGAATGTGATAGACCTCTTCATGCAGCATGTTCGAACGCATCCTCGTACAGAAAGGCACTTAACAAGATAATATTGTCTCATGGTACGAATGCCCAACAATTGCTCATACAATCGTTGTTGTTTGATGATAATAAGGCACTGCGAACAAGTGCTCATCCAGAGTGCACTGGTTACTCCTATGATTTTATGGATAGTTAGAGACACATATCTATCATCAAACTTTGACTTGCAAACTTCCTTATTGCTTTGTTCGATTTACAAAGAATCGCTCCCTGGTGATTCCACAAAGAACTTGGCTCTTAATGTGCAAACTGCAGTTGATTCCCTGAGAGTAGAGTCGATCTTCTTTAATATCCAGATTGCATTAGAATAGGCAATCAGGATATCCAAATCACCATGCTCAAAGAAGTTTCAACCTAGACGAGGAGTTGTGTGATTGCTTCAACAAATCTGATAGGATCTTCAAATCTGATGGTGCCACCCATTAGAAGAATTTGATGTTGAATATATGCTTGTTTGAATTTTCCACAAAATTGAACAGCCTTAGGTTTGATTTAACTTGGCTCTGATACCATGTAAATGATGTTCAATTCTCAAATTCAATATGCAAGATATATTCTAGTTATATTTTATTGATCTATGTATTGTCTACTTATATGATAAATCTGATTGTCTACTTTTGTATGGCAGGTGAGAGGAACATTTTATAATTTCTATGTCCTTTTTCTTAAATTCCATATGATATATATATATATGAGAGGGGAGGATCAAGCAGTGCCTTGACTGGTCATGTCTTATGGAAATGACCGATCAAGACACTACATGATCGCACCCTTTGGTAAATAATATCAACCAGTGTTAAACATATTTGTCAGCTCGATATTAATCGGTGATCACATAACATATGACATATTTGCCAACTCGATATTAATTGGTGATCACATAACATGTGACATATTTGCCAACCCGATACTAATCAAGACGTACGTAACATGTTTAACTGATATGCCAATCGGTATTAATTATGGCATTTGGTATTGCAAGGTAACTGAACTAAATTGGTGTCTATGTTAACGGGCACCAATCACTTAACTAATAGTTATATTAATTGATTATTGATCGGTGCATATTATATTCGAAGTTATACTAATTGGTATATGGTTATATTAATGCTTTGAATATTTTCCTTAACACTCGATATCAATCGGTGTGAGCTTATTACATCTCCCCGATAATAATCAGTTGTTCATTTTACCGATAATCATCAAATCGGTTTTACGATGGTTATCCTAATTTGCTAATCGGTGAATGCAACTAATATAATAGATTATCACATTGGAATTCTATGATAACAAACAATTATGTATAAATAAAGAATTCTTATCAATTGAGGGCATGATGATAATCATTTGAATAATCGATAGGATAAATGATTGAATGAGAGACTTCATTTATCTCTCATTCAATCATTTATCTTACCGAAGCTATCTATGCATTAACATCCTCTACTATGTCATTCCAAGCTTATTTGGGTTCTATCCTATTTGAAAGTTCAAGGAACCTTATTCCACACTTAAATTTCACCAATCCATATTTACATTCCAAATCCAATATTAGGGCCCTATTATTTTGCTTCTTAAAAAATTAGGGACTTGTTTTGTTGGGTCACTATCAACTAGCTCTAGTGAATGACTTTTTTGGTCAAAATTTTGGGAGAGTGACATGTTGACCTTAGCATTGCCGAATCTAGTTTCAAAATTTAGATATGACCATTGGAAATCAACTAAAATGCAAATATGCCTTGATAACTTTATACAAGGCATCATCTCTAATTCATTTGATCATCTTTGCATAAGATCATTTAAATCCAAGAGAAAATATTATTCTATCAAGAGCAAATATTCTTCTATTAATAGCAGATTTGAGTACAAGGAGCATCAAGCTATAGCAATTTTCCTTCAACTATATTTTTGTGATGGATTTTGTTATTATTTATCATGTTGTTGTGATGTAGAGCCCTCCTTGTTACTTGTCAAACACCTCCAAATGTATGACACTGACCCCCTAGCACATGGATGGGATCCTACCAAGGCAAGGCTCTACAACTTTAATAAAATCTTCTCACCATCTCCAAGACCCTTACTGACTCAATCAGGGGTATCTTGCTGCAACACACTCCATGGTACCCCGAAGGGTTACAAATCATTTCTACACTATTTTTGGGTCATAAAAAACTCCCCAAGTTCAAACAAAGCACTGGTGGCAAGAGTACATACTCATTCCTTAATAAACTCACTCAATTAGGCCTAGTTGCTTGTAGCCCTATTTAGTGGGTAAAGGGACCTTAAGCTCAGATTTTCCCAAACACCTTTGTAAAAACATTATGGATTCAAATACCCTTTTGGAAGTTATACAAGTCCCCAAAAGGAAGGGTCAAGGTCTAGAAAATAAAGGTCTTTGCCGGTAGGAATTTGACTGTCCTAGAAGGGCTAATTAGGTCACTTTTGTGAAGCAACTATACTCAGATGAGTGAACCGGTGGGTTAAAATACCATGGGCATGTTGGGAACCATAAATCAACAGGGATTCCAGGGTTACACGCCTGGAAGCATTGCCATTTGCACACAAGGTGATTTTGTTTGTTCAAGGTCTAGGTAGCCACATAGAGATGTCTACCTAGGGTTTCTTCAAACACTTCTCTCCTAAAAAACACTCTTGGAACTTTAAAATAAATTGACCATACTTTCCTTTCACCAAATCCCATGAGCCTTGGATTGGTAAAGTGCAAGATATGGCCATGAATGAGATAAAACCCAAGGTAAACCCTGGTTTTCTGGGTACCTACAACAAAACTTGAATATCAGGAGCAACACACACAATCAAGTCTCCAAATAAAAACCAAAATAGATTCAACTCTCCTTTCAAATCAATTCACATCATTGGGAATGGATCCCAATCTGTACAGGGTCGTACCATGGGCCAAAACTCTAGGGTTGTAACCACTACTAATGTCAACTACAAATATTAGTGTTCTAAAATTAGTACAAATGAGTGACAAAATATGTAAAATGTCAATTTCATTGTGTGTGCTAATTACAAATAAATAATTGTTAGATATCTTTTAGATTTATAATTATATAAATTACTATCGGACTTATCCATTACACCTCATTTAGGTGCAAGCGCTAGTATAAAAACTTTTATGGGTATCCACCCCTTACAAATGCCACAACATCTCACAATATCTTTCTTTTTCAAGTTATAGTCGGAAAAAAAGGAATTAAAAAACAACAACAAAATATAATTGATTATGAAAATGATTCTTCCTCTAAATTAGAGAATTAATATATAATTTTGTTACATTTTAGTGGAACTTAAAAACATGGAAAGCATATAAGGATTATTATCAAGGAAATTAAAATATTAAATAATAATTTTTAATAGTAAAAATAATTAGAACATCACAAGGTACTTGAATAGAACTTTTCTTTGTTTTGTTTTAAAATATTTAAATTTATATTTCTACATGATTTGATATTTTGGGTAAAATTGATTTAAATGTTTCTATTTAGATTTTAAAATTCTTAAGGGAGAAGTAAAAGATTTTCATTATTGTATTGCAAATCAATTGAGTTTTGCAATAATGAATGATTTTGTTGTGTTGGATTTTTTTATTTTAAGGAGTTTTCTTAGGTGAAAATACTTAATTTTGTCTCTATTTTTCATTATTCTAGTTTTTGTTCCAAAATTGTATATATGTACTATTATAATATATATTTATTAGACATCTTTTTATATGCATGTATTTCATTAACTACATAGCTTTGTTTCATTACATGTATGCGAACTAACTCTCTAATTTGAAGAAGATATATTTTTCTAAAATATTCTAATTTAAGACCACCACCAATTCAATTGACCAATGAACATAATGAAGTGACACCATACATTAAATCAAGTTTATATTCAAGTCTTTTCTCCTTGCATAATAACTCGACACTAAATAGTAAGTTACAAGATATAAAACCTTTATTTTTTTGTCAAATTAAACTATTTTAAATAATTTAAAATTATACAGTAAAAAATTAATTCTTAAACATATATTATTACAAATAAAATAATCAAATTAGGTGAAATGGTTTTAAATAAAATAAATAAATGTGACTTAAATAGCATATTTATTATATGATTTGTTTTTGAGTGCTTTAACTTATTAATTTTTATTGTAGTGACAAATTATAATATTTGTTTTTGAGTGCTTTAACTTATTAATTTTTATTGTAGTGACAAATTATAATATATATTTTTATTTTAAATATCTTTTATGAAAAAGAGACAACAATAGATTTTCTTTCTTACAAATAAAATATAAATAAAATAATAAAATGCCTTTGTGTCTTCTTCCCTAGATGCTGATTCCCAATTGTCTAACAATTAAATTAAATCAAATCAAATTATCGCACATTACCTGCCCACTTCTTCATCTAAGCTTATTAAATGAAATATCATTACACATATTCTCAAGCTACCTGCCGACTTCCCTATCTAAACTTATTAATTGAGTAAATGGATTTTCATTACAGCTCTTCTCTTGTTTGAGCTCGTCAAAGAAATAATCTAAAATTTATTTTCAACACCTTCCGTAAATTAAAAAATTGTGATATTATTTATCTATAGGATCCGAACATGGAAAAGGAATCCAAAGTTTTCTGGATTTGCAAGTAGAGAAGAGGAAGATGCCTTCTAGGCTATGAAATTGATGTTATATATATCATATTCTTGTAACCATTATTCCTCACACTCTGCAGCCAATCTTTTCAAGTTTGATTTTGCATTCCACCTATTCTGTTTCCTCTCTGTCTTATCTGCATTCTGCTAATCTGTTTCCTTAATCTCAAAATAAAAAATAAAAAATAAAAAAAACCTTGAAGATGGAGTCCATACTTGCAGAGGCTCTTGTTAAAAAAGTTTGTGAGATGGCCGTTCAACAAGTGGCTAATGAGGTAAGCATAGTCTGGAACTTCACTCAAGACTTTGAGTGGTTGATGAGCAAAATAAGGCAAATAAATTATTTTCTAAATGAAGCTGGTGAAATGAGCAGTACACAAAAGGACTCTGTGAAAGAATGGCTTCAGAGTGTCCGAGACATTGCCTGGGAGGCAGAGGACATACTTAAAATATGTGCTGTAGATTCTATGTATGCTACTATTCCTCAGTTTTGTAGTTTGAGCTGTAATCAATTGATTACTCGCTATCAAATGGGCAGAAGAATTCGAAAGGTCAAAGCCCGGTTCAGCTCCGTTACTGCAGATATCCAATTGATTACTGCACCTCATACTGCGGTCTCTCACAGAGAAGAAGCAGAATCATCCCAGCGACGACAGCTTAAGAGACTAAGTCTCCTGCCCAGCGATTCCAAACCAGTGGGGATTCAGTACAAGATTGATAGCATGGTGAATTTGATAGAAAACCCCCAATTTCAAATCATTGCAGTGGTTGAATGGGGGGGATGGGCAAGACCTATCTTCTTCAGCATGTCTACGATGCCCAAAAGGGAAGGTATGAGAAATCTGTATGGCTTTCAGTTTCTCAGTTTTATTCTCTCTCCAAGTTGCAGCGTGATATAGCTTTTCAATTAGATGAGGACTTATGCAAGAGCATTAATATGAGTGGAATAAGTGAAGTGGTAGCAGCAGAGTCGATATATGGCTTTATCCTAGGCAAAAGTTGTCTTATTGTTTTAGATGATGTGTGGAGAGCTAGTAGAGAAGGAGATTTTCTAACTAGACTTGGTATCCCAACTGGAGCCAACAGTCAATGCAAGATTTTGGTTAGCACAAGAAGCAGAGAGGTCTGCGTAAATCTTAATGCTAAGATTAATGAGATGGAAAGCTTGACAGATGAAGAGAGCTGGAAGCTGTTTTGTGCTTATGCATTTCCTGGGTCTGAGGGAAATATAGCTCTATGTATTTCCTGGGTCTGAGGGAAATATAGCTCCAGAGTACCTGAAGGAGGTAGCTGTGAACATCGTGAAGGAATGTGGGAATTTGCCACTTGCCATCAAGACCACAGCAGCATCTCTGGCAAACACTACACGGCCAAGGGAATGGCAGTCCAAGTTTGATAAGCTGAAAAAGGTAAGCAATCCTAACGACCCTGTCATGGGTATTCTCAGGTTGAGTTACGACTCCCTGCCTGCGCATCTCAAGGCTTGTTTTGCTTATCTTGCTTTCTTTCCTGAGGATGAGCAAATAGAGTGCGAGTATCTCATTTATCTGTGGATGGGAGAAGGGTTAATTCTAGCAGGAGAGAATCCGTGGGATTGTTTAGATCAGCTTGCTAATCTCTGTCTGGTTGAAGTATGGGAAGATGAATGGTTAACAAAATATTGTAAAATTCATGATTTATTGCTCGATTTGGCCATATTCATATCCAGAGAAAATAAATGTGCATTCGGTGTTGAGGATGCCTTCTCCGAATTGCGCTCTGTGAATAATACAGGTGGTGGTCGCTGGTGTCGCTTATTTTTGGCGAAGAAAGATATTGATGAGCGTGCCATTTCAGAGAGGTGTCTTGTTTCTCCCACACTTGTCCGCACACTGTCGCTCTCCCGCAATACCAAAATTGGAGGAAACATTCCGGCAATGTTTTTCAGCGGTATGAGAGTTCTGCGCGTTCTCGATTTGAGCAACACAAACATCTCCGCATTGCCTGCTTGCGTTGGAAAGATGAAACTTCTTAGAGTGTTGAATTTGAGTCGGACAAAGATTGAGATGTTGCCAGAGTGTGTGAGACATCTCAAGAGTCTTTCTTATCTTAATGTCTCTACCGGAGCGCCTATTCAGATACCGAAATGGATAAGTGAACTTAGGTGTCTTCAGCATTTGGAAGGGCGGTTTGAGCGAATGCCAAAGGAAATATCAAAGCTGGAGTCTTTGCGAACACTGCGAATATCTGGGGGTTATTGGTTGTCCCTGTCCGTGGAAGAAGAAGAGGGTATGTTAAGGATAGAGGATGCTGGGAAGATGAGTGAGATTGAGGAAATAGAATTTTTAGTTTCTGATGAAGCGCAGTTGAAGAGGATGGAAGAAGGGATGCTTGCACCCTTGGAGAAGCTGCGTCGGCTGAAAGTCAAGAATGCAATCGATGGAATGCAAGGTGAATCAGAATCGGATCTTCCGCAATTTCCGGAGAGAATGAGTGCAATGAGAGATCTGGAACATCTCTCACTATATAGTTTTGCAGTGCCGAGTTGGATATGCTGTTTGGCAAATCTCACATATCTCTATTTATTTTATTGTGATTGCAGTAATTACCCGGAATTACAAGCATTGCCCAATCTAGTGAGTTTGACGTTGTGGGTGAACAAGAGGTGCAGAGAATTGCCAAAGGCGTTTGGAAAGTCGGGAGGGTTTCCACACCTCCGCTTCCTTGGAATATATTATTTCGATGAATTAGAGGAGTTTCCAGAAATGGAGGATGGAGGGATGGCATGGCTTGAGAAGTTGGGGATATATGATTGTAAGAAGTTGAACAAAGTGGGAGATGGATTGGAGCGGTTAAAAAGACTCAAGGAGATCAATTTAAGGAGAAGTGGGATAGATGAATTAAGGGAGACATTGAAGGAAGGCGGGATATATTGGAAAAGAATCAAAGCCATCAATCCTCATATAACTATTGTGGGTATATAATTTTTTGACATTTTTATAAGCATTATTAGTTTTAACATTTGCTTTGAGAAATGTTATTCCATTGTATGTTTTCGAGAGATTTTATTTTTATTATTTTTAATAAAAAATATTAAATATATCAAACATAATTATATTTTGGGAAGAAAAAATAATTTTTAAAATTAATTACATAAATATAAATAAATAAATTGTTTAACTTTTTTTAAGCAAATATCAAATTTGAAATTATTTTATTTATTCAAAAGATTTCATTTTATTTTAAAATTATTTAAAAAATTAGTCTATTTTATTTATATAATAATTGTTTTATTCTACTTATTTAAGAATTATTTTAAACATGTTCTATTTTAGTTTATTTTTATTTGAAAAGTTAATTCTATTTATTTAATAGATATTTTATGATTTTAATTTTTTTTTAAATTGTGAATGTCGTGAAATTTTATTCACTTGAAAATTATTTTATTCATTTTAAATTTGTTAAAAATTATTTTATTTTATTTAGATTGTTTACTTTATGAATTTAATTGTTTTTATTTACTAAAAAGTTATTTTATTTTATTTTATAATTATTTAACAACTATTTTGATTTTATCTATTTTACAATTATTTATTGTGCTTTAGACTTATTTTAGATTAATTAAAATTAAATAATATTTTAACATAGTCACAAAATCGATTGATGTCATTATAGACCACTTTTCAATGTAATTAAAAGAGTTGTTAGACTAGAATGGATCAAATTAAATAAATATGATGGCAATATGAGTAGTTATAGATGAAGAGAGATTGATTTGCTTAAGAGAATGCATGTTAATTCAAAAAGATAATAAAATTTGTGCATCTTACTATTTAGAAATGCTCTAGATGATTTTGTGAAAGGATAATGATCAAGATATTCTTTATTACCTTATATCAAAGATATTTTGTCACTTTGGATTCTATTTGCAATGGAAAGCTCACACTATCTCAATAGACTTGACCTCTACAAATGTTTAATTCCTATTCTGAATAGTTTTTGAAACCTTAATGATTGGACTGTATATATCCTTTCGCACACTCTACTACATAGCACTTTAGACCATCAAGTTAGTACTGATCATAAATACCTTGACAAGAAGCATGCTTCAAACATGCAAATGTATGCTACAATGTTTGGTAGGTGTTTCACATGCACTAGACTAACTATTTGATCAAATGGTATATTATTTGGTTGATTTCAAAATAAGGCAACAATACTTATTTTATTGTACAATAATAGATACTTATTCAAGTGATTGTCTATTTGACCTTCAT
The DNA here is from genome assembly GCF_030272615.1 of Cryptomeria japonica. NCBI lineage: Eukaryota > Viridiplantae > Streptophyta > Pinopsida > Cupressales > Cupressaceae > Cryptomeria > Cryptomeria japonica. The sequence continues at coordinate 4,290,268 of NC_081415.1, read as the reverse complement.
AGACATGAATCCAAATTTTTGGTTTTTATAGATGAACATAACACCAAATTGTGAATGCTTATGCATAGTTAGGTTAAAGACAAATTGTAGAAGGTGTAATATCTGTAAGGAAGTTAAGTAGCGGAACAACTTCCTACACTAACCTTGAGAGGAGGGTAATGCAAAAACTTTTACAGGTCTTTAGAACAGTTACAGAAAATAAAAATAGATATAATAACATTCAAACCATAACACAGTGACTTACGTGGGGAAAACCCTTTCAGGAGAAAAACCCCACACTCCAAAAGCCACCCAATATATTATTCAGCAATCAAACTAGATTACAATATACTTGCAGGGCAAGCTCTTCACAGGAGTACCACTAATCAGAGATTCAAAGGTAACTCGATAGCCATAAGACTCTTACACACAACCTCTATCTCACGCACCTCATATATAGGAGATACAATACAAGAAACCATCAAACGGTATTACAAAACCATGGGCTAAAACCACCCAATAAAGGTGTAGCCGAACATATCTCCCCTCTAGATTCCCTATGACATGTCACTCCCTTTTTACAAGCTCATTTATGTGTTCGATGTATTTTAAATTTCCTATTTTAGGAGTACAAACTTCCAGAGGCCATAACTTGAGAACCATGCGTCTGATTGACAAACCGTTTGAAGCGTTGGAAAACTCATGAAGTGCCTATTACCTCATTAATCTCTACGCCATTTATGCCCACTTTTTAGGGCTTTTTGGGGCCTCTAAATTCCTCAAAATCAAATTTAAACCTTTCATTGGACCCCTCCAAAATGAAAAATTTAATATCTTCAAAACTAGTTGTGATCTCGCGATGTAACTTTACCGGAATACCCATCTAGCCAACTAGAAGCTTTGGGGAGAATTTCACACCATTTTATGTTCAAATAAAAAATTACTATAAATAGTAACCTTATGTAAATGCAAGGTTGAGACACCATCTAAACTTGTATGTGCTCACATCCTTAGTTAAAGAATCTGCAACATTCATCAAAGTTTCTACCTTAACCAGCTTCACCCTGCCATCTTTTACCATATCTCTAACAAAATGATACTGAACATTAATGTGCTTGGTCTGGGTATGAAATATCGAGTTCTTAGCTAGGCAGATTGCACTCAGAATGTCACAATAAACTGTCACAACTCCTTGTTTTATTCTAATGTCTTAACATAGTCTCTTAAGCTAAATGAATTCTTTACAAGCATGAGTAGCTACCATATACTCCCTTTTAGTAGTGGACAAAGCAACCACAACTTGTTGCTTACTCATCCAGCTAATTGCACCACCAAGCATTGGTGGATCTTTTGCTATCAATATCACCTGCCCAGTCTGAATCCACATAACCATGAATATCAAGGGAAATCGCGTCTCCAACTGAATTACCATGATAACACAAAGAATACTCTGAGGTACTTTTCAAATATCTAAAGACTCTTTTGACTGCATCCCAATGAACTCTACCAGGATTAGACATATATCTGGATAGAACTCCTACTACTTGGGCAATGTCAGATCATACATCAAACTTCCAACTACAGTTTGATAAGGCACTTTGCTCATGTCTTTCATCTCTGATGGGGATGCAAGACAATCTGCAATAGATAATTTCATTCTAACTGTAAAAGGAACACACAATCTTCTAAATCTTGCATGTTGAACCTCTATAACATTGAATTCACATAAGTTTACTAATATCCATCCCAAGAATATTTTTTACTGCACCAAGATCTTTCATTTCAAATTTATCAATGAGCTAAGACTTTAGTTCCAAAATCATACCTTTCCCTTTACCAATGAATAACATATCATCAACATACAATGCAATATAAAGGAAATGATCACCATCAGATTTATAATAAACATAGTGATCTGATTTAGAATGCTCAAATCCCAAAATCAACACATATGTATCAAATTTTTGGTACCACATCCTAGGACTCTGTTTGAGGCCATACAATGATTTCTTTAATTTACAGACCAAAATAGTTTGACCTTTCACCACATAGTGCTCCGGCTATGTCATATAAATATCCTCCTCCAAATCACCATGAAGGAAAGTAGTCTTCACATTCATTTTCTCAACCTCTAAATCATAAGAAACAACAATAGAAAGCAAAAATCTAATGGATGTCATTTGGGCAATAGGGGAAAAAATCTCACTATAATCAACACCCTCAACCTGAGAGTAGCCTTTTGCAACCAACCTTGCTTTATACTTCTCAATGCTTCCATCTGAACCAATCTTTTTCTTGAACACCCATTTGCAACCAAGTTGATTTCATCCTTCAAGCAATGGTACAAGATCCCATGTATCATTCTATTTCAAAGATGTTATTTCTTCTTCCATAGAAATCTTCCAGGATTCTGCATCATTCATACCTAATGCCTCTTCTAAAAATTTCAGTTCATCCACATTAGTATTCAAAGAAAAAATACATTTCCAATCATCAGGTGAATACCTTTCAGGTGGTTGTCTATGTCTTGTAGACCTTCGAACAAGTTGAGTTGGAGGTTCTTCCTCCTCTTCTGACGATTCAAAGCTACACGAGCTCTTCTCAACTTCTTGCCTATCTAGGGCTCTAGATTCAACTCTTCACATGTAGAACGGAATTGAATCACATCTTCCTTTTTAGTCTATTTTGGATACAATGTAACAGAAGGAGACTTAATTTCTCTAAAAATAACACTTCTACTATGGATTACCTTTTGTGCAATAGGGTCCCAAAGCTTTCGACCATAACTGTAACCGATGAAGATACATTTCACAGCCTTGTTCTCCAACTTTTTTTGCTTCTCCTTTGGCACATGTGCATATGCCTCGCAACCAAAAAATCTTAGATATCTCATGGAAGGCTTTTGACCCGACGATGCTTGCATAGGCATTTTATCAACAAGAGCTGATGTAGGAGACCTATTAATCAAGTAGCAAGCCATGGCAATAGCTTTAGCCTAGAACTTTTGTTCTAGACCAGCACCACTCAGCATACTCCTAACCTTCTCCATCAGTTTCCTGTTCATCCTTTCTATAACTCTATTTTGCTGTGGAGAATATTGTTGGCATTTTTTATGTTTATGTTTTGATTGTCATTGATGGACACACACTTGCATTGAGACCCCCTTTATATGTATGAGTTAGAGCTCAACCGGTATTTGTTCCAATCGGTATGTTGCATTATAGTCTTTAGACTATTGGTATTTTGCCGAATGTGTTTACAAGTCTGAAGAGGCATGTCGACCCCAAGCGGTTCATGGATCCCAAGCGGTACGAAGGAATAAAGTAGCATAACACATTTTCACCAATCTTCATTTTTGTCTAACCGGCAACTGGTATTTTGTATGAACCGGTAATACTCTATGATGAGTTACCAACCGACATTCTGTGTTGAGTTATCAACCGACATTTTGTGATGAGTTACCATCCACTGATTGTTTGACGGTGTCGACACTTAAACGGTGATTTTTGTGTTGTGTTACCAAGTATGCTCAGGTTCATTGAACCTAGGGAATTGTATTGAAATCCTATTGGACCGACATGAAATCAGATTCTTATATAAGGACATCATGTCTAGGGTTTTATAATTTTTTTGGAGCATTTTGTTATTGCTAGATTTAAGGTAGTTGATGAGTTATTGTGAGAGTGATCTTATCTGAGAAGATCAATTTTGTGAGTTGTAATAGAGTGAGAACTATGGAAGACTGAAGTAATGCTAGAATGCACTAGCAGTGAGCTATACTGGATCTAACCAAGCAATATGTGCTATCTGATAGATCATATACTTGTTGATTACTCACCTCTTTGACAAGTTCTTAGCCCTTAACCAGGTAGGCCTAAAAGCCTTTGTAAAATCCTCTAACAAGGTGGTTCAACTCTGTGAATCTAAAATCCTCTAGCAAGGTAGTCTTTAACCAAACTTATCTCCTAACAAAGATTGAGATTCCTAATAGGATCTATTCTAGTAAAGAACATTGTAAGACCTTAACCGGTCTGGGTTCTATTCTGCAGATAGTGACTTGTGAGTTTCATCTCACCATGGTTTTTCCCATTTGGGTTTCCACATCAAATATCTTGTGTTATGGTTGTATTGCTCTTGTGGGTGAATTCTCTATTTGCATTTTGGTTTGCATGTGTATTAACCAGGTTGTCTATTAAACTATTTTACCGGTTTACTATCAGTCTTACAAAGTATTTAAGTGCAGTGTTTTTCGGTATACTAATTCACCCCCCCTCTTAGTATTCATCAATTGGTATCAAAGCCTATCTTTCTATAAGTTTAACCACTTGGAAAGAGATATGGGGGAATACTCGTTGAGGGAACTTAATCATCGGCTCACTCAGTCTGAGCAAGCCTATGATGAGCTTATGGCAAAATATAAGGTCTCTCGGGCAAAAAGGAGAGAACATGCTGAGAAATTGATGTAGCTATCTGAAAATAGTTCTTCTGATGAAGTGGATATAGAAGCCCTAATCCAAGAAGTGGAAAAGCTAAATGAGTCCAATAGCAATCTAAGAAAAGAGTTGGAAGGACTAACCATCAGAATGTGTCAAGAGCTCGAGAATATGAGAAAAAGTGAGGATCTGATAAGAGATAGGGATAATGAGAACTTCAAATTGAAACAAGAAATCAGTGCCCTAACCACTCAACTTCATGAGAATAGACTAGAAAAAGAAGGAGTACAAGATGAATTGAACATAGCCATCTCTGAAAATGCAAGCCTAATGGAGACAAATACTGCTATTTCCAAAGAACTCTCTGAGTCAAAGGAAATACTTGCTAAGTTCAGCAAAAGTACTGTCAAGCTAGAGAAAAAGCTTGAATCGGCTAGACCAGTAAAGAATACCAATGGACTTGGTTTCTCTGGACATGAGGAAGGAGAATCCTCAAGAACAAATGTTGAAGAATCAAAGAAACAACCGGCTCTCAAAGGAAAAGGTAAGCAAAAATTCAAACCTATTTGCTTTAACTGTCTTAAAGAAGGACACACTGCCAATGTATGTAGGAGAAAAGCCTGCAATAATTTTCCTTACTTTATTAACAATGTACCTATATCCAATAAGTTCAATGGTCATTGTTATGCATGCAACAAGTTTGGGCATAGAGCATTTGAATGCAAGTCTGTGATGAATAACACTAGAAGATAGCCTCAAAGGACCCAAGGAGTTGGTCCAGAACCTTTTGTGAACCAGAACCACAACCGGTTTAATGTCTTCAATCATCAGCCAAGAAGTGGTGGCCATCAAGCGACAACTAGATGGAGAGCAAACTGTTGGATTTGTCATGGTCATGATCACACTGTTGCTACATGCAGAAGGAAGAATGGAAACATGAACAATGGACCCTGGAGAGCACTTGGATTGGTCTGTTATCATTGCAACAAACTGGGTCACATTGCAAGATTCTGCAGAAGCAGAAAGAGTATATCTGATGATATATCGATCACTTAGGAAGGAATTGAAATAGTTCAAGCAGACATGAACAAAATCTGAAGGAAGAAACCAACAATGTTGGAAGAGGAACCAGTTTCTGCACCTAGTGTGGAAACATCGAAACCGGCAAACTAAGCCTCAAAAGGCTTAGGGGGAGCAAACTGTGAAATGTTTTTGAACCCCCAGTTACACCAGTAAAAGACCTTAACCGGTGTGTGTTTCCTGTCGCTTGGCAGAAGACCAAAAATGGTAAAAAGCCAAATTAGGGTTTTAACCCTAATAGAGGAGCATTAATGACGGTAGGTGAGAGATATGTATAAAAGCATATTTCAAATCATTTCTCACTATCTGTTTTTGAGCGAAGAAAATTTTTTCGAAGAGAAGAGCGAAGAAAAGGCGATTTGAGCTAAGATTTCAAGAAGTGTCAAGTCTTGTAGGAGATTCAAATTCAGTTTGCAAGCGGTCAAGTGGAGAACCCAAAGCAGTGATTTGGGAACAGACGGAGTGTGGTGTGAAGCAGAATCAGGAAGCCCTAAATTTGCATTTCAAAGGTATTTTTCGTGTTCTTGAAATACTCTACAATGGCTTCCACATCTCATACTAGTTCTAGCACATCCATTGAGTCAGAAAGTTTCATTCTAAGGAAGTATAAATATAATGCTTTATCTCAAGTTTTGGCTGGAGTAATAGTGGAAGAAAGAATTTCTAACTATATTGACTGCAAAATAGAAGACCTAGGGTCTTTAGCTATTCACACCCAGTTAGGTTTATTTTGCAGTAAGGACAAGAAAATCAAACTGGAGTTTAGTATCTTAGAGAAGAAGAAACTCCATAATGCAATATATTTTCTGGAAGACTTCACAGAGGACCATATCAGAATTATTTTGAGCAGAGTCCATGGTGACAAGATGTACCTGGAGAGGACGCATGATATTACGCCGTAGGCAATTCATGCAGTCACTGGTTTCTACAACACAGGGGAAGTGCCAGCCCTAAGAACGATAAGCAAAATGGAAATGGCAAAGCTCACCGGTTCAACAAGCGACTCACGAGGTATGATAGTTAATCCTATCAAGGATGATCTGGTGAAGTACGCCTGCATGGTGATAGGCTACAGAACATTCTTAGCTAGCAGGATTAATTCTGTATCTGCTGCAGCGGTAAATGCCGCCTACCAGATGATCAAAGAGGATGCATCATTTGACCTATGCACCAGTATGCAGAGGCAACTCCTGTCTAATCTACAGTCAATTAAACAGGACAATGCACTGAAATTCAAGTTTGGACAACTACTAGTTGGGTTGTACTTCTACTTCCAAGGTTACTTTCCAAGAGTAGGAGATGTCCAGTGGTCACCTGATCAACTGGTAACCAAACAGATCAAGGAAAGCATTGAAACTATCGGAATTGGTTACCCTGATGTACTAAACAAGCATTTTGATGAGTTCAGAAGGAAGATGAGTCAAAGGGTGAGGATTTCAGGTGATATTGTTAAGAAATATGAAGATGACATCTGTTTCACCATCCAGGTGGACAAATGCTTAATGGAGGCTGTTGAGCCTAGAATGGAAGAAGTGGAGCCAATGGGCTATGAGGTAATGAATGATATACTGGAAGTATATGCCTCAACCCTTATTGCCTCGCCTCTTGATCCTAAGGCCAAGAGGACCGGAACCTATTTGGAGAGGATTGCATCGGTCGAGGAACCATCTGCCAAGAAAGGAAAAGAATCGGCAGCAAAGAAAACAAAGGCAGTGCCTGCTACATCGGCATCGGCTACTACTGCAACTCCAAGAGTGACCAAGCGGTAACCTGCAAAGAAGAAACCAGAAGTGGCACCGGCAAAAGTCTTTGAAAGAAAAAGAAAGACTAAGTCAAATGAACAAGACTCTGAAGAGACTAAGTCTGATGAAAAGCCAAAGAAGGTCAGACAGACAAAGAAGATGAAGAAAAATGAACCGGCAACGTCTGCACTGGTAAATATAGATATATCCTCTTATAAGCCTTTGACACATTGTCAAAGAACTATAAAAAATATTAGGAGAAAATTGCTAAATGATTTGATTGATTGTTTTGATGATTTCAATGATGATGAACGAGAAGCTGTTGAAAATGAAGTCATTAAATATTTATGTGCTAATGATTGGTCACCCTCAGAAATTAGATCTAAGACACCAGATTCTTTGTATAAGTCCTTAGATAATAAATGGCGCATTGCCATAGAAAAGGAACAGGAAATCAGCGAGAAAGTTTTTGCCCAATACTTTCCTGACCTATCCAATTCAGAATTATTTAATGTCATCAATGAAAATAAAGGATTCTTCTTTACCAAAAAAAGAAGACTTTGGTTGCTAGAGGGAAAAGTAGATGATGTGGAAAAAAACACTCATCTATATATGACTACAGCGGTTCAGATGCATAAAGCGCACCTAGCTAATCAGCAAGCTAAAACAGAACCAATCATATCCAAAGCAGATGAAGTTTTTGATGAAGAAGGAAATCTGGTTGCTGAACCAGTCGACACTATCAATGTTGATGCCTTGGATATAGAAGATGTCACTCAGGACATACCTTCAGAAGGAACAGAACAGGGGCAGCAAACTGAATAGGGGCAACAAGCTGAATAGGGTAGTGAGCAAGCCAAGGACACACAGACAACGACTAAGGAACAGGAAGAGAAAAAGAAGAGGGATGAAGATGAGAGAAAGAGAAAAGAGGAAGAGAAGAGAAAATAGGAAGAGGAGAAACGAAAAGAGGAAGAGAAAAAGAAGAAAGAAGATGAGAAGAAAAAGAAAGAAGAAGAGGAAGAGAAAGAAAAGAAGAAAGAAGATGAAGAGAAAGAAAAGAAGAAGAAGGAAGAGGAGGAGAAAGAAAAGAAGAAGAAGGAAGAGGACAAGAAAGAAAAGAAGAAGAAGAAAGAGGAAGAGAAAGAAGAAGAGAAGAGAAAGGAGGCAGAGAAAAAGAAGAAGGAAGAAGCAGACAAGGCAGCGGAAACAATGAAGAGCACACAGATTGATACTCCGAAGGCAACCGGGAGTCAAGCCAAACCGACTGATATCTCTAGTCCTATCGATCTCCAATCTGCAAGTGAGTCAGAGCTTATGCAAAGAATCAAGGTTGGTCAAGAGTGCCTTGAAATCATTAGGAGGAAAAAGGAGGAAGATATAATTCAAGCAGTTGTAGACACCCTTACCGGTTTGATCCCCGGTATCAATCTTCCTACCACTGAATCATCACTAGCACAGCTTAAACTACTATGTACTATAGTGGATGATCAGGTGCAGAGCCTGGAATAGGTAGCTGAGGCAAGTGTCAGGAAAGAGCATCAAAAGGCTCTTAACATCGCTCAGGTAAAGAAGTTGAAGGAGCTCTGGTCTGAACTTTTGAAAGACTAAAAGGATATAAGGAATGCTTTGGATGAGGGAAACTTGTTAAGAAAAATCTGTCAACCCCATCTATTCTGTGATGATGTGTTAGCTCAGAAGCAAAAGCTTAAAATGGACTTACAGTCCTACTTGAGCACATTTAAGCCCCCTTATGATTCCTTTGCAACTTATGGGCAAACCGTTCACCGGTTTCAGATCTAGTCAGCCAAGATGGAGCAAGAGATTAGTACACAATCTAAAGATTTGCAGGAGCTACAACTAGTTTTACTTCCACGTCTGCAAATTCTTCAGAAGAGTTATCTTAACCTAGATGCCTTGATAGTTACGCAGGAAATGAGCACAATTGATGCCATGGAGGAAAAGGTATCCTAGATGCAAACAGAGAAGGAAGTGGCAACCTCCCTACTTGAATCCTGGTCTCTATCCATGAAACAATTTTTGCAGGACTGTAAATCAGTTTTTGACAAGTATTATTCATTGTTGTCATAAACTTTTATTATTTAATGGAAACAGGGTTATTCAGCGGTACTTTGTCATTGTTGGCAAAGGGGGAGAAGTATCTAGTGTTTTAAAATTTTGGAGAAGAATAGGGAGAAGTATCTGGCGTTAACTTCTTGATATATATTTTGATATATGCTATATGCTATGATATCTTAATGTTTATGCTTTGTATGCAAAATTGCTATACATTGAATTGATTAAGGGATAGTGTATATGCTTAGGGGGAGAAATTTTGTTAATGGCATGTTTTTGTTGTAAAGTACTTAGATGTCAAAATTTTATTTTCCTAAGTGTTGCCATCAATGCCAAAGGGGGAGATTGTTGGCATTTTTGATGTTTATGTTGTGATTGTCATTGATGGACACACACTTGCATTGAGACCCCCTTTATATGTATGAGTTAGAGCTCAACCGGTATTTGTTCCAACTGGTATGTTGCATTATAGTCTTTAGACTATTGGTATTTTGCAGAATGTGTTTATGAGTCTGAAGCGGCATGTCGACCCCAAGCGGTTCGTGGATCCCAAGCGGTATGAAGGAATAAAGAAGCATAACACATTTTCACCAGTCTTCATTTTTGTCTAACCGGGAACCGGTTTTTTTTATGAACCGGTAATACTCTATGATGAGTTACCAACCAGCATTCTGTGTTCAGTTATCAACTGGCATTTTGTGATGAGTTACCAAACACTGATTGTTTGACGGTGCTGACACTTAAATGATGCTTTTTGTGTTGTGTTACCAAGTATGCTCAGGTTCATTGAACCTAGGGAATTGTATTGAAATCCTATTGGACCGACATGAAATCGGATTCCTATATAAGGACATTATGTCTAGGGTTTTATATTTTTTTTTGGAGCATTTTGTTATTGCTAGGGTTTAAGGTGGTTGATGAGTTATTGTGAGAGCGATCTTATCTGAGAAGATCAAGTCTGTGAGTTGTAATAGAGTGAGAACTATGGAAGACTGAAGTAATGCTGGAATGCATTAGCAGTGAGCTATACTGGATCTAACCAAGCAATCTGTGCTATTTGATACATCATATATTTGTTGATTACTCACCTCTTTGACAAGTTCTTAGCCCTTAACCGGGTAGGCCTAAAAGCCTTTGTAAAATCCTCTAACAAGGTGGTTCACCTATGGGAATCTAAAATTCTCTAGCAAGGTAGTCTTTAACCAGACTTATCTCCTAATAGAGATTGAGATTCCTAATAGGATATGTTCTAGTAAAGAACATTGTAAGACCTTAACTGGTCTGGGTTCTATTCTGCAGATAGTGACTTGTGAGTTTCATCTCACCGTGGTTTTTCCCATTTTGGTTTCCACATCAAATATCTTGTGCTATGGTTGTATTGCTCTTGTGGGTGAATTCTCTATTTGCATTTTGATTTGCATGTGTATTAACTAGTTTGTCTATTAAACTGGTTTACTGGTTTACTGTCAGTCTTGCAAAGTATTTAAGTGCAGTGTTTTTCGGTATACTAATTCACTCCCCCCCCCCTCTTAGTATTCATCAAATACAGAGTTGTCTTATTTCTATTAATGCCACAATCTTTACATAATCTATCAAAATCATTAGAGAAAAATTAACCACCATTATCAGTCCTCAAACTTTTAATTTTCTTTCCAATCTATAACTCAACCATTGCTTTAAATTTTTAAATCGACTGAAAACTTCAGATTTACTCTTTAGAAAATATACCCATGTCCTATTAAAATCATCAATAAAAGAAACATAATATGTGGTTTTCCAATCAAAGGAACATCTACAGGACCAAACACATCAGAATGAGTAAGATCCAAAACTCCATAAGTTTTATGAGAACTCGAGTAAAATTGAACGTGGTTTTGTTTTCCATAAATGCAGTGCTCACAGAATTCAAATTCAAGATTACAATCATTCAAACCTTCAACAAGGTTATTATTTTTCAAGGTCCTTAGACCCTTTTATCCAATGTGGCCAAGCCTCTAGTGACATAACATAGTTGTCTCTGCAGGCAACTTTGTTTCAGAAGAAAGAGTACCCTCAGGTACCCAAAAACCATTTCCATCTGCTAAAGGTGAAACCCTCAAATCTTTCAAGGATTTACTTTTTGCAGAAGTGCTATTACACTCAACAAAGCATGTGTCTGGCTTATACAAAGTGCCTAACCTGACACCTCTAACAATTACCATAGCACCCTTAATCATCTTACATCCTGCTTCAGAAAAGACCACCTTCACACCTACATCTATCAATTTTCTCGCAAATAACAGATTTTGTTTTAAACCGGGGATATGCAACACACCATTAATCCTCTATATTATACCATCAGTAAACCTGATTCTAACTTTGCCTCGACCAACAATCTCTAAATGTGAATTATCACCCAAATATAGCTTACCTCCATTAAATTCTTCATATTCAGAAAAATCAAGAATCATTTGGATTCCCAAGTTGCTACTACAAGACTTGTACACTAAAGAAAAGACAAGATTGGCATTCTATTCCAAGGGATTCCCTCAAATCCACCATCTTAAACACCTCATCACCTCCTTCATCTATTTGTATCTCAAACTCCACATCCTTTTACTCATCAAAATCACAAACTCCAAAATCTATTTTTCCTCCATCATTCCACCACCTTTCAAGGTGTGTGCCAATATTGATCTTTCCAACATTTCCATTTAATCATGCACAAGTCTTCCAACATCCCATCTATTATCCAATGTATATTGTCCATCTTTCTTTCCCTCATATCCAATCCTTTGCATAAATACTTACCCTAGTTCCATCAACTCATCCATCTCATTCATTACCATACCAATGTCTTTGAGCATACTGCCAATGACCATGGTCTATTCTAGCATATTTTTCAAGGGTACCATCCAATCAACAAGATGCTTGAGTCCATATTTTGAAATATATGAACTTGAAAATGGTCAAGGAAGATAATCATATAGCTATCACGTGTTCCTATCTTGATAATTGCTACAATCTTGTGATACCGACTCTTCTAAATTAAAAGACCTATGGAGTCAAATTTGTTGGACTCGACACTGATGGTGAACCAAATTGTAATCACTTGACTTTGGACACGATTCTTTCACAATATGGATCTAACTATGTTACTTAAATGTAATCAAGGAAAAAGCTAAAATCTAATAGAAACACATGGATTCACTATATAAGGAAAACAAATTAATTTTACAATTCCTCCATGGTCTCAAGATCACTATAGGCACATGATAATATGTGTCCTAAGGTTACAATAAATATAAAAAAATACATAATTATAAATGCATGGGCCTATAAATGAAATTTAACTTATCCTTGAAGTTAGTTAGATGATAAGATGTTAAATAAAGGCATCTACATTCATTTCATACGAAAGCATAAACACTATCGCAATAATAAAAAACAATAAAATAAGAAGAGTACTTACCTCATCCATGCAAAGCTTGTTTCCACCCCCTCAAAATCCTCATAGTTTATGTTCAAGTTAAACTCCATCATAATTGTCAGTAAAGAATACTAAACATAGCCATAACAATATAAAAGGAAAGTACATTATAATTTTTTTTTTAAGAACTAGAGTTTATTAGATTTAAAATGATAATAAAAACAACTATCACTACCAACTCAGTGTTAAATATATTATTACACCAAACTCATAAGTATTAGATATTAATATGGACTAGAATGGATGTAAAAAGTCAATAGATAAATCTACATCATTAGGGTCTTCCAAGGAACATGAAGCCATAGTGATGCAAGTAGAAGAATTTGCAACCAAACAAGGAATCTACAATGAAATGAAAAACTATATACTCAATGGATAGATTATTACCACAATATAAAAGATCGACGAATGTATTATAGGAAGTAAGTTGGTTCACCTTAGAGATATCCCTATCATACCCAAAGGCGCATAGGTATTTTCTACTCACATAAAAGGTGTGTATCAAAACACACTATTTGATTATGATGGTTAATTGGAAATTATTTTAGGAAAGGTTCTAGCTAATATAAATAAATAGAGTGATGACATCCTTTAAATGGTACTCTTTGTTGTGTAACATATACCTCTTCCCTTTTATTGTGTCTTAGCATCTATGGTTAGTTTTACAACCATATAAAAAAATGAGTTAAAAAAGGATTTTACATATCAATTTCTACATATTTGAGGAGTTCTATGTGGTTCTTATGTTGAAGTAATTAAGATTCCATGTGGCTCTTCAGTAGATTCTTTCTTTACTTTCTCCTCTAATGAATATAATTGTTTCTCTTGTTTTCAATTTCCAAAGGAGTAGAAAGATTCCAATGTGAGAGCAAAATAACTTTACTCCCCTTTACCAATTTCCTACCCTCTTTTGGTATTATATTGTCAATCTTGATGTTGATATTACCCCGGATTTTTTCTTGAAATTTTGTCCCACTTTGAAGGTGGTGCTTTATTTATTTTTGTTGCAACCAATCTTTGATACACATCCTTGTTAGAAGAAATGACAAAATTCCTAAATTCATGTGTTTCAATGAAAATATCATCATCAAGGAACTGATTGTAGGCCAATGATCTAATGTCCTTGGTGTGGTCCTATGTTATCTTCAAATTTTGTTATGGTTTTGTTTGAGGCATAGCAAGGTTTAAAATCATTATTGATATGGAAGGTGATGAAGATAGAGGACAAGGTAGGTGAGAAATGATAGGGGATAATAAATCTTCTTGAATCTCAAGCTCAACTATAATTTGAACATCTTCCTCAATATCAATAATTTCAATTTATTTCCCTTTATCCTACTCTACAACAATTACCTTTTATTTCTTGGTAGGTTGGTCTTCAACTTTCTCTTCTTTTACCTTAGCAACAATGGGTTGCTTATCTTTTTTTTATCACATTCTTTGGAATCAAGGTATTAGCATTCTCAAGAAATCTTGCAATCCTAGTGAATGGTTTTCATTCTTCAGCAAACAATCTATGAGAGTTTGGATTATTAGCTCTTCTCATCTTCTCAACCCTCACAACCAAATAGTCCATCTTCTTAGTTGTCATATACTTCCTCCATAGTGGCACAGATTTTGATTACATATTCTTCAAACATTATAAAATGGACCATTGAAGGTCTGTCATTCAAAAGCATAATGTGGGATATGAACACTATACCCAAATACCTAGGACATTCATACCTAATATTATGTGACTGCAAGATTGAATGTATCATGTCAATCCCATCCTTATTTATAGTAGTGAAATCTACAAACTTAATTGAGGTAGGGAGCAATAAACTCTTCTTCTTTCCTCTGAAGTGTATCTTTCCTATCTCATTTAGTCGGCAAAATACTTGTAGAAAGGTGATTCTTTTTAGAAGAGTGTAGCGTCCTAAAATTGCGACACTTGCAATTTCGACTGCATTTGGGTCTTCACGATGGCGACGCAACACTAAACCTGAATGGAGACCCCGAAACTTGCTCATGACACCAAAAACTGCATTTTCTTGCACCCTGGCCTGAACCTCCTTTGCACCCTGCTGTCCCGGGAGGTGGGACCAGAGCGCCCAGCGCCCTGGTCCCTGGCCCTATTTTGGGCCCGGTCTCCTATGGGACTTCGGGCCTTTTTGTTTGCAAATTGGAAAATTAACATTTCCTGGTCGGCCTAAGGTCGGGAAAATCAGTCTATCAGCCCTAATTGACAAGTATATAAACTACATTTTCCTCTTTCATTCGACATGATGGAAAAAGCGTGGAAACTACATTCAAGCATTCAAGCATTCAAGCATTCAAACATTCCTTCAAACAATTAATCATTCTAAGTCTCCATTCAAGGCTAAGTGTTGCATTCAAGACAAGGATTCAACCATTGAAGAGGAGATCACATGCTACAACATACAACATACAACAAACAACAACATCTATACCTTCGCACATAAGGATACAAACATCCTTACAACAAGGTATTAGTACTTGTTTTACATTACAGACATTTACATTTACAGCATTTCTCATTTCTTGGTTAATTCCAAAACCGGGGTTTGACCTAAGGGCAAACCCCTAATCCCTAACCCCCCAATCGTCTTCACTTTTCTGTGTGTAGGTTGCAGGTACGTGGCTGAAATTGAAGATCTGGAGTCCTTGTGCAGAGATGAACAGATCCCCCTTCGTTTTGCGGATTCTTCGGAGGACCGTGTGCACGCCGGGCGCCATCGTCCTGTCAACTTTTGCTCAAATTTGCAGGACAGCGCTGTCTCGACATTTTACTACTAATTCCAGGTCCGCAGCTTCCTATCATATCCCTATCTCAGTTTATAAGCGAATCTTTATCACTTTCTATGCATTCCTAGTTCAATCTTTCCATCTAAATTCTTTACAAAAGAGGGTATCCTTGCTATCACAACCCTTGAAACTCATATAGAATCCAATCTTGCATTGCGTGGGATTGGATCTTGTGGGTTTCAACCCCTCTTTTGAATGTAAAGTCCCTCCTAAGTGAAAACCATCAACCCTAGTGACTCTCCCTTCTCCCTCCTCGGAGTTGGGGAGGGGAGAACGACTAGGGTTCGATTTTTCCGCTTTACATTTTGGTGAAACCGACGTGAACATCCTTCTGATTATTCATGGTTAGATCTGAAAATTGGATTCCTTGATTACATTTCCATGTTTGATCTTTGGCAAAATTTTAGAGGTTAATTGCATAAAAACCCTAAATTTTCTTTTTAAGTAATTAAACTTGTGAAATATTTAATTGTTAATGCTTGTTTTAGATCTTCCCTTCTATTACAAATTATCAATTCATATTTGTGCTTTGATTTTGAAAATTAAGTGGCTAAGTGTCAAAACCCTAATTTTTGAAACCCTCTTGATTCAACCTTTGACTGATAATTTCACTGATCAAAACATCTCCAAATTAGCTGTAACTTTGGATTCCGCAATAAAATCACAATATCTTTCATCCCTGAAAATTTGGAAAAAAGTTGCGAGGACCGTGTGCACTCCGAGCGCCATCGTCCCCGACATTTTTTCCGAAATTTCGGGAGCGAGATCTTACTGTATTTTCCTGCTAAAATCCAGAATTTTGGCTGATTTTATCAATTTTAACACCTTCAAAATTACAGTCAAAGTTGGTCTAGTGATTGCTTGGATTGAGGCTTCTAATCATTCAAAAATTGTTGAAATTGAAATTTGTGTCAAAATTGTGTTTCTTACAGTCCTAAATCTGAAAAGTGTGTTAGCATTCATTCGAAATTTCAGTGATTTATTCAAATTTGTGACTTTTGAAATTAAGTGCTTAATTACAACAACTTTGATTTCCGCTTTCAAAATTGAATTTTGCGTGAAATTAAGTCAACTTTCAAATTTCAAAACTTGCATTGCTTTTGGTATTCCCTCTAAAATCATAAAATTCAAAATTTCAGTTTCCCTCTCTTTTTCAAAATTCAAATTTTGCATTTTTCGACAATCTTGGTAGGGTTCAATTTTGAGATTGCAACTTTAATTTGGCCTATCTACAGATCGTAAAATCACTCAATTTTTTCAGGTTAGCTATAAAATCATCATAACTTTCATCCCTGCAAATTTCGAAAAAAGTTGCGAGGACCGTGTGCACCCCGAGCGCCACGGTCCCAGACATTTTTTTCGAAATTTCGGGAGATTGTCCTGATTGTATTTAATAGGTTAAATCTAGAAGATTGGCTGGTTTTACTGAAATTTGCTACCTCTAAAATTCAAAATCTTCTCTCTCTTTAGTGCATGAGTTTTACAACAATAAGTCCTACTTACACTATTCCCGTTAGATGAAGCCTTAGAATTAAGTCCTTCCAAGGTTTAATTACTGAGGAGATGGAACCTAATTTGAATGGTCTTTTTAATGAGGACATGGGTAATTCCTCTAATCCTCTTAATGATGAAGAAGCTCTCCATGAGGTTTCTGTAGAACAACTTTCAAAATTGGATAACCAATTTGATGATTTTCGACAATGGATGTCTCAAGAATACCCTGATAGTCAAGCTCTTCCTTTAATTGAGGGTCTAAAACGTATGCTTCAAAGTGATAAGAATGGAATTGATATTTTGCGTGGTATTGCACACATTGTGGATTCAAATGTGATGCCTATGAAAAGTTGTGCCGAAACCTTAGGTTATACACAACCTCCTACTCAAGACAATCATTCTATTCCTTTGACGACTTCTATTGCTAGTATACCTACTTTTACATCAAACATAATGACTACTTCAAAACAAGACATTCCTCCTATGATCACCAGTCATGGGGGCAATCCCTCTTCTTCAATTAACCCTCTTCCTTCATTCAATCCAACTTCTTCATTCATTCCTTCAATGAGTGTTCCTATTATATCACCACAAATGAACATGACACAAGGGGGCAATTCGTTTTCCATTCCTCCTTGTAGTGTTCCTCCTGTCCAATCATCTCCTATGACTAACTATCATAGTGTCCCACCACCTTACTCTCTACCTTCTTTCAATAACGTAACACCTCCATCACAATCTAACACGTCTAATATGAACTCTTCGACTGAAGCGACCATTAACAATCTTGCACAAACTGTCTCTTCTTTATAGCAACAAATTGCCTCTATGAATCAATCTAAGTTTAGTGTGCCCACATTTGATGTTGCAAGTCCACTTTCTCTTGACATTGTTCGAGCTATCCCCCCTAAACATGTTGAAATTCCGCATTTGGAGCTTTATAATGGTAAGGGTGATCCTCTAACACATGTTAAGACCTTTCAAACAATATGTACTGATTTTGCTTATGACCAAAGGTTGCTTGCAAAATTGTTTACTAGAACATTAAGAGACAAAGCCCTACAATGGTATTGCTCGTTGCCTTCCTATTCTATTACTTCTTTCGAACAAATTGCAAATGCTTTCATTCAACAATTTCAAAACAATATAAGTCCTAAAGTTACTTTGATTGATTTAATGCATTGTAAACAAGGTGTTAAAGAAAAAGTGACTGATTTCATTGGTAGATATAAGCATTTGTATGCTCAAATTTCCTTTCCAGTGCCTGACAATGATATTCAAAGAATCTTTATTTCTAATTTACAAAAAGATATTCGAGACAAACTCCTGTTTTCTGAGTTTACTTCTTTCCAACAGTTGTGCGCAACTCTTCACAATTATCAACTGACTGTGAGTCAAATGGAACAATCACATCCTATGACTCCGAGTGATAAGGGTGATAGTAGTCAACAACCATTTGGGAAGTTTAAACCGAATAGAGAGTCCATTAAATTCAATGAAAACATCATCAACAACAATGTGAATGCAGCATCAGGTGTGTCTCCTATTTCTAAGTTTTTCAAGAAAGAAAGAAAGTTTACTCCTTTGAATGAATCATTGCATAGTATTATGAATAAGTTATTGGAACAAAATGTGCTTACTCTTCCTCCTATAAGGCAAATTGATCCTGCAAAGATTACTTCACCTTATTTTGATAACAAATCTTTTTGTCAATTTCATCGTCAACCTGGGCATGATACTGAAAAATGTTTTGCTTTAAAGGGGAAAATTCAAGATTTGATTGATAATAATACTATCTTTGTTTCTGGAGTGAATGATAAAGGCAATACATCTGTAGCTCCTCCTAACCAAAATCTTCAGATTTTCACTGATCCATTACCTTCTCATACCTCTAATGCGATTGATACTACTGATTCCTCTGTCTCACCTGATGATCTTGTGTCTATGACTCCGAATGTGATTAACTTTGTGGAGCAGCAGAAAATCCCTAAAGAATTCCATCACCTTTGATTCTAGTGAAACTATCAGGGCACCTGATGGTCCTTTATATATAGTTGTAAAAGTCAAAAATACACCTTGCTGTGGAGTGCTTATTGATCCTTCTTGCATGGTTAATGTCATTACTGAAGAATTCCTTTTTACTTTGCAATTGAATCAAGTTATCTATGACAAAACAGATGTGGTTGTGAAACTATTTGATGCATTTTCTTCTCCTGCAATTGGTTCTATTACATTACCTATTGAGGTTCGTAACAAATCCCTTGATGTGAACTTTGTTATTATTCCATCTTCCGAACAATTTCGTGTGAAGCTTGGCTATCCTTGGCTATCTTCCATGAAAGCTATTGCTTCTCCTATTCACAAGTGTTTGAAATTTCCCCATAATGGTGAAGTTGTTACTATCAATCATAGTCTCTTTAAACCAGCTGAAAGAACTTCTAGCGTTCCTCTTGATTACTTTTGGCCTAAACAATTCCAATCTCTTCCTCCGCGAAGTGATCATCTTTTCAAATCTTATCAAAAGTGGAAAACAGATATGATCCTATCTCTAAGTGAACCTAGAACACCCAAACTTGACATTCCTATCATTCTTGAGAAGAAAGTTCTTCCTTTGAAAGATAAAACTAATGTCTTTCCTCAAGAAGATTCCTCACCCATTCCTATGGATGTGACTATGCCTATATCTAATAAACTTCCCAAAAGTAGACCTATCCCTCCTCGTCATGATGGACTTGGTCTCCTTCCAAAACCAAATATTCCTCCCTTATATGGAGCAGTTCCTCCTCCTTCCTCTTATGGAGAGAAGAGACCTTCCTCTTCTCCTATTGTTCAGCCTAAGAGACCACAACCTAAACACCCAAGTGATAAGGATGAGAACATTCCTCCTCCTCAATCTTCTCAACTTCCTACTAAGACTAGACGAAATCGTTTTGCACGTGAACGCCGGCGAAAGCGTCGTCTTAGAGCTCAAACTTTGTAATCCCCAAAAACACCTTCAACAAGCATTATTCCATTTTCTCCTCAGCCAGAAATTGAGCCAAAATCTCCTAAACATAAGATGCATGATGGTCTTGATCCTGTGCGAGTTAAAGACCCTATTTTTATAAATCTTGATGATGATATAGATGAAAATATTATTCATGATGAAAATGCTACTTCTCCTGTTCATTATGATAGTGAATATGAACTTGTTGATATTGATAACCATTTATCTAACAAATTTTCTAAAGCACTTATCCTAGCTCCTAGACAAGAACACCGCGGCTTGGGATATGGAGATAGCCCTTGTTTGGATCTTGTGATAGCTCCATCTGCTGTGTTGGATGTTCCTCCTCTAGCATGTTCCCTGCCTTCCCGAAACATTGATCAGCAAGATCGGGGGGTAGATGACGTGCTAGACTAGTTTCATTAGCATAGCAGATTCTCTCCTCCTCTCTTTTGTTACTTCTTCTATGTGTTACTCTCATTCTTCTATTTGTTGTCCTTAGTGTTGTCTACTTGAGGACGATGCAAAACATTGAGATCTCTCGATCTCTCTCATGTTGACTCAAAAGACACATGTGTTCCCTTCTTCTAGGTGACCTTCCTTGATTGGGGAATGAAGAACAATTATGCATACATACATATGATATACATGAATTATCATACAACATACTGACCCCGAGGAAAGCGAAGTCACCTTGTGCTTTGTGTTTTGTGTCTATTATCCTTGGGCTTATCTCACACTTGGGGGCTAAATCCTTGTGATAACGTGCTCCTTTCCCCTTTTCATTTTCTTATATGTATCACTACCTTAAAGAAATCACTCCCGGTGAGGCGTGTGCGATCGCTTTAACGTAGGGGGGCATACATCCCGTTCATATCTTTTCAAGATACTTGAAAATTTCTTGACAAATTTAGCTTTGCCTTGAAAATTTTTGATATCTTTCTTGCATGACTCATAGTGAGGGAACCTTGCTACTGACAGTCATGGTTCTCCCTCGTGATCTTCCCTTTTACCTTGTAAATCGAAGTCGTAAGATCCTTAGTCCACTGGGGGCTTGGTGTATCTTGCCTCCTTGATGTGGTGAAAGTTTTTCAATGTTGTTTCCTTGTACTTTACCAGAAGTATGAGCCTACGCTTATACTCCCGCTAAAGTGGGGGCTAAATGTAGCATCCTAAAATTGCGACACTTGCAATTTCGACCGCATTTGGGTCTTCACGATGGCGACACAACACTAAACCTGAATGGAGACCCTGAAACTTGCTCATGACACCAAAAACGGCATTTTCTTGCACCCTGGCCTGAACCTCCTTTGCACCGTGCTATCCCGGGAGGTGGGACCAGAGCGCCCAACGCCCTAGTCCTTCAAGACCAGGGCACCTAGCGCCCTGGTCCCCCAGGACCATGGCGCCTAGTGCCCTGGTCCCTGGCCCTATTTTGGGCCCGGTCTCCTATGGGACTTCGGGCCTTTTTGTTTGCAAATTGGAAAATGAACATTTCTTGGTCGGCCTAAGGTCGGGAAAATCAGTCTATCAGCCCTAATTGACAAGTATATAAACTACATTTTCCTCTTTCATTCGACATGATGGAAAAAGCGTGGAAACTACATTCAAGCATTCAAGCATTCAAGCATTCAAACATTCCTTCAAACAATTAATCATTCTAAGTCTCCATTCAAGGCTAAGTGTTGCATTCAAAACAAGGATTCAACCATTGAAGAGGAGATCACATGCTACAACATACAACATACAACAAACAACAACATCTATACCTTCGCACATAAGGATACAAACATCCTTACAACAAGGTATTAGTACTTGTTTTACATTACAGACATTTACATTTATAGCATTTCTCATTTCTTGGTTAATTCCAAAACCGGGGTTTGACCTAAGGGCAAACCCCTAATCCCTAACCCCCCAATCGTCTTCGCTTTTCTGTGTGTAGGTTACAGGTACGTGGCTGAAATTGAAGATCTGGAATCCTTGTGCAGAGACGAATAGATCCCCCTTCGTTTCGCGGATTTTTTGGAGGACCGTGTGCACGCCGGGCGCCATCGTCCCGTCAACTTTTGTTCAAATTTGCAGGACAGCGTTGTCTTGACATTTTACTGCTAATTCCAGGTCCACAGCTTCATATCATATCCCTATCTCAGTTTGTAAGTGAATCTTTATCACTTTCTATGCATTCCTAGTTCAATCTTTCCATCTACATTCTTTACAAAAGAGGGTATCCTTGCTATCACAACCCTTGAAACTCATATAGAATCCAATCTTGCATTGCATGGGATTGGATCTTGTGGGTTTCAACCCCTCTTTTGAATGTAAAGTCCCTCCTAAGTGAAAACCATCAACCCTAGTGACTCTCCCTTCTCCCTCCTCGGAGTTGGGGAGGGGAGAACGACTAGGGTTCGATTTTTCCGCTTTACAAAGAGATCTTTACACAAGGAATGAGGCTTTACATGATGCTCATACACTTTGATTGTAGTGATATTAGTATATAGATACCAATCTCCCCAATTACGTGAAATCCTAAGATCATAATTTATATTAGCAGGTCTAGAAAAGTCTAATACCTCCTTGGGGATCCTTACTTCAAGGTCACCCAAATATAACTTAGAATCTTCTAAATAAAGTTCTATTCAAAAGTCACAAAATTTACATTCTACAAGTTTTTATCCTGTATATATGTCCCACACTAGACATAGAGCATATCACCATTCCTATCCCTCATTCTAAGTTGCATCTCATCATTCCATAACCCTTTTTACTCTATATAAAAATAAATTATAGAGTAATGAATACCATTTGAATTTAAACATTTCAAGATGAGCCTTGTATGTGGTTAACTTCTCATGCATCATCTCAGTAAGAAAAGTTGCAAAATAAAACTCAGTGTTGACCATAGTGTTTTGAATGCTAGTAGACATATATGTGAAATGAATTGGTAGTTTAGCCTTAGTATCATGGCCCAAAGATCAACAAAGCTCCTTTGGTGGTTGTGCCAAATATTTGTTCACAGTGGGGCATCTATTTCTAGAATATAAAAGCTACATCATGTTTAAATGCTAATTCATAGTTGCATTTTATCCATATTGAATATCAAATATGTGGATATGTGTATCCAGATTGGGGTGGAGAAGTATCTAGAAAGTCTTTGTTGATTTAATCATAATGTCACAAACACAAGGTGCAAAAATATTGTGAGCTCTCATGCTAAAGAAGTAACTAGAAACTAGTTAAAATTTGGGTCACAAACACATTCAAACTTAGATGTGATATTTCTCACCAATGGATGTTGCTTCAATTGATTTTATTCATATTGCATCCACCCTTTGGCACTGAAGGTGAAAGGATTGCATCCAATATGACTCAATCCAAATGGTGAACATTTTTTGGGCCATAACAATGTTAATAATATTTGACAATCAGAAGAAGAAGCAATTCATTTTGTTGGAATAGATCTTTAGAAAACATATAAGCCTTAGCTAAAAATGAAATGTACCTTTAAGGTCCCCATGTAGTGATGACAATGAAAGAAAGACTAAACCATTAGCTGTGAGTTGATTCAACAAAGTTGCCTGAGATTTGTCCTCTCACTGAATTTCAGAGTACTATATTATGAAGGATATTTTGGTGCTAATACCTCCTTGCATACTAGAGAAAATACAAATAGACATAAAATTACAAATATAATCTTGTTGATGAGCATCATGGTATTAAATTTCTTTTGACTATGCTCCCTACAATTTAGGTCATTCATTGATATGCCAATGTCATTATGAAGGATATCAATTTGGACTATTGATATTGCTTGGCATTTAATGGATTTTAGTAATGACTATAGTCCCTAGAGTTAATATTATTTGATTTATTTTTCATGAAGCTAGACATTTCTTTGAAAGGATAAATGTGAACCTAGGTCATTAGTCTCAAAGAATTATGAACTTGGGCATAAGATCTGCTAGTTCTTGGTAAACCTATAGAGAAACAATATACCTATCAACAATCTTGACCATATTATTAACATTCCTTGTAGCTCCAATGAGAGTTTTCTCCCTGATATTCACATTGAGTGCCTCAATACAAACATTATCAATATTGTGTGCCTCATCAAACACCACAATACACTCTTTCTGCATTTCCCTTGATATAATCCCAAATACCTTGGGATCAAGCAAACAATGATCATTATAAACAAAAATGATTGCAAAATGGATCATATGTTGTGCCGAAAAACAAGGGCACCATCCTTTCACCTTACCAAAGTTGCTTAGGTCATGAAGTGTATAAACCTGAGGGAGTAAAATTTCTTTTGTCTCTTGCTTGTCATAATTCTCATAATACTAACACATTTTGATATTAGGTTTTCTACTGCTAGAGCTCTAACCTAAGAAGCTAAATACAAAATGCAGAGTTTTTCATGTCTATTAAAAATGACACTTGCACTTATGTTATGCAATTTTGAATAAATGGCACAAGATTAAAGAAAAAGAATAACACCTACATTTATTGTCTACATCTGAACTTGTTTTGCATGATTTAATATCAAATTTAGTGATAGAAGGTATCAATGTAGTTAGTTGTGCTATTGAAAACTCTTCTTGGGTGGATATCCATAATTAGACATTGTGAAATTACTTTTGCAAGATGGAGAATAGTGTCATGTCATATTCATACTGATTGCTAAGGTTGACATTGATTAAGTTTTTTCATACTTTATAGAGTTTTCTTGACATTTGACATGGCTTCAAGCTATCTTGAAGGAAGTAAATATTGTAGCATTATACTATTATAAATGCGATGACTTGATCTGATTTTAGTTGAAATATAAATTGCATTTGTGCTAACCAGCATAACTCCTTTGATTTCATCCTACATAACCAACTAAAATCTCAAGACATAGAAATCATGTTTAATGAGAGGTGGTTCAAAAATCGTCAGTCCCAACTATTAGGTTTGATTATTTGTGCTCACCACTTGAGGAAAACTTCTAACACTAGGCCACTTTTATTCATTGGTACTATTTTCTATTTCTCTAAAATTTTCTTGCATAATTATCTACAAGTTACCTAATGAACAAATCAATGATAACTTTCCCTAAAAAATGACACAAGTACCAAATTATCCTTTAAACTCATCTAAGAATGATTTTTGCAAGTGCACAATCTTTGAGCAACCATTAAGCTTAGCAAGGCATTGCCATGTGGGAAACAACTACAATAGAAAAAGAAAATGAACTTTTGACAGAATTATTATAGAAAATCAACCTAGAAGAAACATCAACATTAGATATGTTGAAACGAAACTGAAAAGAAGTTGCCCATTTTTTATTGAGTCTATGCTACATAGGCATTTTCTATTTTCTAGACAAGACCTAGGAATCTCCACTTAATCATGTATTTTTTGTGAGATGCTGCATTTTTATCAAAACATTTGCAAAGGTGACATTGCAATTGTTAATACTTTTTGTTTGCTTCCTATTGCAATCAACGGGAAAAAGAATTCCAATGGGACAAGAGATTTACAAACAATGTATAAAAGCTACTTCAAATGGATAGGTCCACCAATTTGCTATGCCATGGAATTTAAGACACAATACAACTTGGATAAATGTATATCTATTATACAGGGGACATCACCATCTTTATTAAAGGTAAAAGTCTAATAATCTTGGATACATGGCCGAGCTCAATAACTATTGATTGTTACTGATTCTACCAGTGTTTTGAGTACTGTTAAAAGGGCATAGCTAGATTTTATAAGAATGTTTACATGAATAAACTTTAAGATGGCCAAGAACAAACAAACAAATAGGATGCCACTGAGAAACAATCTGAACTAGATTTTTTAGAGTTGTGCAATAGCAATAACAATAAAATAATTGATGCAATATAAAAGAAGTAACAATTAATCGAAGTGTAAGAATTTCATGGTAGACTGAGAAGAAGTAATAATATTGTATTTTGTTGCTAATTTTTGAATAATATATTGGGCGGCTTTTGCAGTGTAGAGTTTTTTTTACCAAAAGAGCTTCCCAATGATAAATCTTGTGTTTATTGTTAATATATTTGAAGGCTATATATCTAATTCTATATGTATTTCATAGTCCATAATAGTTTAAAATTTGTTAAAAAAAATTGTGTTATCTCTCCCACTAGATTAGATTACCTAAAGCATTTCCCGTACCTTAGCTTCCTTACAAATGTAATCTTATATTTAGATAATGGAGTTTTAAATATATTTAACCATGTGATACATATGATAAAAAAAATTTTTACTATAAATGAAGAAATACTATATTAGATGTCTATCTTTATACACATATCATCAAAAGAGTTTGAATCAACCACTATACTACTCAACTTACATTGCTCTAGATATAATACATACTTAAATTTTTGGCAAGCTTCTAACAATTCATTATAAGGGCATATATTTACATATATATGAAAAGTTATCATTATAGTTGGTAGTACAAAGTCTTGATATAGTCAACTAGTACATATGGTTTTCTATATATTTTTTGGGTACTAACTTGCATTTACTTCTATTGATTATTTGTAAAATTCAACACATATTATTGTACTATATTCTAACATCATTAAGGGTATAATTATGGCATTTTATTTTAAAACAATTTTGGAAATCATACAACCATAAGTAATGACTTAGGTCCAAACAAAAAGGGTTATGCAAAGAATAGAGTAGGTCCTTGAACACTCAAACTTTGAATGTTTAAAATTAACAATCAAACCCAAGCTTTGAATAAATTTAGATTCAAATGATGGATCTAATAGGAATCGGTAATTAAATATCTAGTCAAGATGCATTTGGTCACACCACTCACATATTGAACACTTTGGCTTTTATTCCCTTCCCAAATTGAGCTAAACATTAACGGCGCCACTTTCTCCATGCCTATGTATGTTGTATGCGGCTTCCACAACTTCGCTCCAAGTTTTGGGTATAAAAAAAAACTAATATCTAAAATATTAGTTGAGAGTTGAAAATACAAAAATATTTGGTTAGTTTAGAGAGGGGGAAAAGTGAGAGAGGAAGAAGGTGACAAAGACAAGTAGTAACCACAAATTATGGATGGGTAGGCATGGGTTTGATGAATGTTAAAGAATTGAAAGCCTAAACCCTACTAAAGATGAAGAACTTATATAAGAGTGAGGTAGGCATTGACATAAATCAAGGGTCAAATCACTAGTTCGTAGGATGGGTGAAAGTAAGGTCACTCTCTGAACTACAAACCCTAGAAACGGATAAATATATGAAATGAAAGAGGAAATAAAATCCTAATGTATAATAAATAAACCTTTGCGCCACAACCTATGTGGTGACATATGACATATTAGGTTCACCTCTTCATGTAAGAAAATAGAATTCTATACATTGAATAATCTAAACTAATTAAATAAATGCAATCTATAATCACAATAAATCTAGATTTATTAGTTGAGTTGATAATTGTAATAAATATTAAAAATATAAATGAGAAAGTTTAAAAGGGATATTTATCTCTAAATGCACCAACTATTTGTGAATGAATGTTCATTACACATGTAGAGAAAACAATGCATCAATTATTGGAATTAAAAAATAAAAATTCATTGTTCATTTGAGGCAAACGCTTTTAAAGCACTAAGATAAAAACATGCTTTTTTAAATATAATATTTATATTTATTTTATTGTAAAAATATCTGATTTACAATTTTTTTATTTAAGATATTTGAAATTTAATTTAAAAAACCCTAGAGAGAGGAAATAAAACCATAACCAAATCTTTTGGAGAGAATTTAAAGAAGAAATAAATAAATATAAAACCTTAATTTAGAATAAATAAACCTTAGGGCCAACGCCTATATAGTGACATATGACATATTAGGTTCATCAATTTATGTAAAAAAATATAATTACTTAAATTGAATAATCCAAGCTAATTAAACTAGTTTATATATATTTGATTTTTATCACATATATATATAATAGGCTGAGAGATATCCTTCTAAAGGTGCTTATTTGTTCTTTTGGCGCAAAATTTGATTAAAAATAGGAGCTTCGACAAGGATATCTCTCGGTGTATTATATATATGTGATAATAATCAAATATATATAAGCTAGTAACACTCAGGGCGCAACCGAGAAGACATTAAAAAAATTTTAGTTATAATATTATATTAATAGCTCGTGGTTATTAAAAATTATGATATTATTATATTCTTATTTTGAAAGTGTTATATTGTTTCATAGTTATTAATGTGTATAATATACATTACATTTTATATTTAAATATATAATAAGATGTACAATAATTACTTTTAAATGTATAATATATAAAACGTTGAACAAATTTTTTAATATATATTATTTTTAAGTATATAGTATACTAGATTATTGTTAGGCCTAGGGCTATGATTACACTTAGGATTATGATTATGATAAATAACAATTATGAGGGGTTTTAGTTGAAGATTAGGGTTAGGGTTAGGGCTAATATCTGCATCCTATGAAGCA
Source organism: Cryptomeria japonica (assembly GCF_030272615.1). Lineage (NCBI taxonomy): Eukaryota > Viridiplantae > Streptophyta > Pinopsida > Cupressales > Cupressaceae > Cryptomeria > Cryptomeria japonica. The sequence goes on along the minus strand of NC_081415.1, from coordinate 4,261,680 downwards.
TGATGACCTAGGTTCATTTTTGTATTTAAAGTTTTTGGTGGTAAGTCAAAGGCTCACTATCAAGCTTGGTAGCTTTGATATCGTATGTAACATTCCAAAAAACTTAGCAAAAATAAAACAACAACTTATATATCTTTAAGAAAATAATTTGTAACTAACATTCATTTTCAGGTAAAATAAATAACAATCAAGAAAGTACAACAATTTACTAAAACATTTAATAGACATTCAAAAAAAATCGAAGATAATGTATTACATCAACATATAATATGTTATTTAATTGTCAAATTTGAAGAAAAATAGATTACATCAATTATCTTCTAGAAATTTTAGTCTATTTTCTTCAGCCTTCCACTTGAAAATTTGTTTGCCATTTTTCATCTTTTCATAACAGTCATATGTGAATGGTAGAATTATTCTCAGACCTTTTAGAGACTTTACGCATGATAGTACCACAAATGTCAAAAAATTTCTTTCTCTTGGTCCTATATCAATTGTGTCTTTTGAAAGAGTTAAGCCTTGAGATTTACGTATTGTTAATGCCCATGCCAATCTTAATGGTAATTGAAGTGTTCTGGTCCTCTGTATTGGTGTTATTGGAATTATATTTGGATGATAATCTTGAAAGGGTATTCTAGAATAATTATCAAATTGAAGCATCACATATGTAGGTGGTTTAGATGGAGAACTTCCTGGTTTGTAGACAATCTTTCGAATATACCCCAAAACTCCATTTACAAGACCTACCTCTACCCAAAGATTTGAAGTCAACATCACCCTTGAATTATTACTAAACAATAACTGTAGATTAAGTTCATCATTTAAACAATCTTATATTGCATTAATATTTTCTCCTTTTGTTGGAACACTACGTGCAACAAGGCGCTTCAAAGAATATAACATTCACTTGTTATGATTATGGACATTGTCATGTGTAGAGAATAAATGGACAACATTATCAAACTCTTTATTGCTTGCAACATCTAAGATAATAGGGGTCCTCATCATAAGTAATTTCCAATGATCAATTTTTGGGTTTGCATCTCTTAGATTTGTCAAAAGTTGACAAAATCTTTGCTGCTAAATGTTTTCTCCGTCCTGTCTGAATACTTTGTCTAAAGTAATCACAGTTTTTAATTCTTCCTACAATACCTTTGGCCTTCTATTGCTATCATATGGTGGTCTATCATTGAGTGGAGGCAACTAGCCCAAATCTCCTACCAATATCATAGATATACCTAAAAGATAATCAATAAAAATTATTTCAAACTATATACTGATATTATATCAATGTAATTCATATGAGTTACACTGAATATTGTATAAAATAGTTGGTTTCCTTAGTAATTATTGAAGGTATACCTACAAAGCTTAAGTCTGTACTTTGTGGAAATGCTCGTCTGAGTCGAGAATCTATATTTTCCAATATGTTTTGACCAATGAAGCTCATTTCATAATCAAAATATTCTTGATATGTGTCATTTCTTCTTGAAAACTTGTAAGCCTTGTTCCTTCTAGTTGGGCAAAATCTCTTATTAGGATTCTCATTTTTTAATGAACAATAGAGGCTCCTATATTGAAGGATACAACTCTTGTTGGTGCAAGTAGTAGAAGGGTAGAATTGCATGGCATTGTTGCATTTTGAAGAGATTGACTAATAGAACCAATTAAATATGACTTTCATGTGCCCGATGTTCCTTGAATTATCATCAACAAAAGCATTCCTACTTGATTGCTATGCTAATGTGTCATAATTATGTTGATGGCCTTTTGTTGTTTGTCATTTAGGGTTGTGTAGTTGATGCATTGTGGCATATCATTAAATATGAGATCCATTTGTGCTCCTTCATTTTTCTTATGAAATTGATTGCTCCAACTGTGTACTCTTCACCTTGATGTTCATTTGACCAATTTGTGTTTCTATCAATATCTTCTCCCCAACATATCTATTTCAGAAAGTTGCATATGTTGACCATGATGCAATCTAGATATAATCTCACATTCATGCTCTATTGTATTTTCCAGAATAGGTCTATTTTCTTCATTTTCAGAATCACTGGTAGCTTCAATATTTTTTGTAGTTGCAATTCTTTGTACATGCCAAGGATTATAATTAAATGACTCCCACATTTCTTTATGGAGTCATTATCATGACCGATATCTCTTTCAATGTCATAGAATGGTTTGTACAATAATAACTCCGACAAATAAAAGTCAAACCATTTATCTAAATAACGTGAAGGAATGTTTAAAAACCTAGGAAAATTTCTAACAATATATGCTCTTTGTCTTGGCCTCCATTTCTTTTCTCCTCTTCTTTTAGGATTGTATATCCATGATCTAGCTGCATTAATCACCGTGACACCTTCCATAGAAAGAGGCCTTGTTTTATATCTGTCAATGAAAGATTTTGTTTGTTCACCATCATTCTCCTCATTATTTACTGATACAGGTTTGAACACTTCACATGACATATTTAGATTAACAAATCTTCTACTACTCTCCATCAACGAAAGTTCTAACAACATGTGATAGGTTTCTTGAGCTCCAATATCTCTTTCTATAATTGTTTCTGTCAAAAGCCTTTTATATGCTCGTGCAACCAAGTCATCAGGATTTTCCATGTTTGAGAGATGCATCAACATTTGTTGATATGTTTTTGAAGTTTTCTCAGCTTTGGTTGCATACTTTGCAATGCATCTGATTACTACATCTTTATGTTTATATAATAATAATGTATAATAAAAAGCAACACAATAATATTATATATTATTATTATATATAATAATAATATTATATATTATTATTATATATAATAATAATATATATATTTTTATTGCATGTATAATATATATATATAAACAAGGAGAGACAAAAAACCAAATAAAATTAATAACCATAATGATCAACGGAAATATATATATATATATATATATATAAACAAGGAGGGGAGTAACAATGAACCTAAAAATTAAAAAGAGAAGAAAAAACAAAGAATATAAAGAAAATACAAACCTACAAATAAAAGAACAAAAAAGAAGAACCTCACCACAACCTCGAAACAAACCAGGGAACAAAAATAAGCAATAAACCAAACACACCAACTAGCCACAATAAATGACACCGAATGAGGAGGAGAACAATAGGAAAGGTGCAAGAGGGGGGGAGGCGGGAACACGGAAGGGATTGTGTATGCTGGGGTTGACAATTGCTAATGCTAGACAACAAGGGGTGCCATGCTAGACTCAAACTCCAACCATCATCTCTATTCAAGTTATTTGGATGATTATGGATCTCAATTGCCTCCAAATGTTTCCTTTTGAAGAAATTGTCTTCCTTGAAAAGGATTTGCGTGTCTTCCAAGCAAATATGGTTTTTGGTGGATGATGAGTGGTCAAAAAGAGCAGATTGGTGGGTACGGTCATGTCTAATATCCACACCATGCTCTTTGATACGGGTCGAGAAAGAACGACCCATCTCACCTATATAAGGGGTACCACAAGAGCAGACCACCTTATAAACACCAAAGGATAGGAGGATGTCTCTGGAGTCCTTGAGGGGAGGAAGGAGATTTTTAACAATGGCAAAAGGCTTGAAAGTACAACGGATGCCTTTCCTAAGAAGGATCTTGCTGATTTTATGGGATAAGCCCTCAATATAGGAATGGATCTGTTAAGTGAGAGGGAGGGTTGAGATAACTTGGGATCCAAAATGAGCCAAGATCTAACATGGTTGAAAGCTCTAGATATTGTTTAAAAGAATACCCATTAAATAAGAAAATCATCCGAAGATGGTTCAACTTTGGCTACAAGTATTCTTTGTCACAAATACGATGAGCTCTAATAGCCAATGACTTAAGGATCCCCATATTTTGGTTGGGGTGGTGGTGGGAAGCGGAATGGAGGTAGTGATCAGTGTGGGTAGCTTTACGATACACACAACGACCCAAGGAACCATCTGGTTTCATAATGAGAAGGATGTCCAAAAATGAAATCTGGCAATTGGATTTGAGCTCCTTGGTAAATGAGATGCTATGGGCAATGTTGTTGAGATGACCATGAAATTCATCCAACTTCTCTAAGCCATGAGGCCAACAGACATTTGTGTCATCCACATACCTCTTCCACCACTTTAGTTTGAGAGGGAAAGAGTGGAGGGAAATGTCCTCAAATTGCTCCATGTAGAGGTTAGTGATGATGAGAGAAAGAGGGGAACCCATAGCAATGCCATCCACCTGCTCATAAATAATATCTTGAAAAGAGAAGAAGGTGGATGTAAGACATAACTCGACCAAGCCAGAGATCTCATCATTGGTCTTGTGTTTGATGATATTGATCGAGTCAGGTATGGGGACCCTGGTAAAGAGCGAGACTACATCAAAGCTGACTAAAATGTCACTACTCTCTAGTTGTTGGTCATCAATGAATTGGACAAAATGGGACAAGTCTTGAATGTAGATTCAGAATTCCCTACCAAAGGCTTGAGGATGTTTTCCAAGAAAGAGGCAAGGTTGTAGGTAGGGGAGCCTATGGTGTCAATAATGGGTCTAAGAGGAATGCTCGCTTTATGAATTTTAGGAACCCCATATATGCGTGGGGTTATTTCTTTGGTAGGAATGAGGCATTTCTTAGTAGCATCATCAAAGGAAGAGGCTATGTACTCCTGCACATTGCAACTTTTATAAAGATTGGTTGTGGTTGTCTTCACACCCTTTCTTATTTTTTCCTCTAAAAAAGGTTTATTTGCAACTGCTACCAAGAATGTCATTAAGTTGTCATTTGAATTCTAAATGGAATTGTAAATTTAATGAAAAAATTTGGTCAAATTTATCAACCCAAATTTGGAAATCTAAAGCCCACATAGATGCACAATTAATTGCTTGGAGGATTCTACATTGCAAGCTTCCCATTGGGGATAGACTGAAATGTATAATGGTCCAACTAGCTAATTTCCCATTATGTCATAGGCAAGAAAATATCAGGCATATCTTTTGGGGATGTCAGTTTGTTAAATATCAGTGGAATTCAGGTTTTTCTTATTTGCCATCTATTTTTTGTCACAATTTAAATTGGAAGGAGGCTCTTCATTTTTTAGTTTTTTTTAGGCAAGTGCTATCTATTAGTGGGGATAGCACCCTATATTAATTTCAGAAAATATTAGATACTATCTCAATACATAACCTGACAATCCAAACCCTCTCACAAGAAGGCATCCCAACTATACAAAAAGGGATAATAACTCTTACACACACCTAACCTGACCAAACAACCAAGTCATCTTCAAAAACAACCAAAATATAGAAGCCCCCCAAACTATATCAGCATAACAATTGTAGAGACCCTCTCCCCAATGTCCACCACCAATACTATTGCCAAAGAGCCATCCCAGATCGTCCTCCATTATCCTACAAAATGGTGTGAATATCCCGTTAATGACTCCAACACAAAATACCTCCCAAGCCTCGACCATAAAATTCTCCTTCTTTTTCCACAACTCTATGGCTACCACATGCTCTTTGTCTTCTGAGTCCGAGACCTCTACCTCTAACAACAGACACTCTAGGTTGAAGAAGGGGCCCAGGATGCTCGCCCACTCTTCCTCTACTTCCATAACCATACTCCCAACTACCTCCACGTCACATTCCCAGACAAACTGTGCAATTTTCTCCACCACTACTTCCTTGGATGGTATCACATCCACTAATAGGCAAAGCACACTATCATAAATGTGGTCATCGCACCAGTGCCTTTCTTCACTAAGGGCATCTTGAACTACTGGCATGATCGTTGCTTGACCCTCAACATCCATGTCGAAGAGCCGATCACACTACTCTTCTAGGGATTCCTCCCGACATAAACAACTCAGCCCAAAACGGTGCACCATGGAGGCAAAATGCTAAAAGTAATAAAGCAGACAATTTTGCAAAAATCCCTCAAAATAGCTAAGAATGATCTGGTTAATATAGAATCTCCACAATCCTAAGCCATCAGGAGCCCAAATCGAAACCGATCCAAATCAACTTGGAACAGGAAGCAATCCTGCGAATGACTATTCATCACCTTTTCCTATGTGTGTTTAGTCAAATCACTGTACTATCCACCGCCCTTCCTAGAATCCACTAGGTCACGAGAAGCAAATAAATAATATTAAAACTTACCACCTCAGAAACCGTATATGCAGACCATGTACCTAGCTGAAAAATAACAGCATTGTCCAAGATCACCGAAACCATACTCAACTAACAATGCCACCGATAGTGTAATCTCATCCAATTCCTTGTCTAGGGATCAAATCTCTATCCTGGGAAATGATGATCCACATTAACATTGTCATATTCTCTGACATGGGACTCCTCAATCCCTAGATTAGCCAACAAATCCGTAGCTTTATTTCCTTCCCAAAACATATGTTGAATGTGAAAGTCTCCAAGCAAATCCAAAAACATCTTGATCCTCAAGATCCAATTTTCCAAATGCCAATTCTGAAACTTAGAAGAGCTTATCCCATTGAGTATGATTTGGGAGTCACCCTCGATAACAAGTTTATCATTCCTCTTGGACGCACACCATTTTAAACCAACCTCCAACACAGAGATTTCTACCACATTGTTTGTAGCAATACCAATAGGACTTGAGAAAGCTTTCAAAGTAAATCCAAATTCATCCCTGACAATAGCACCCAATCCGCTCCAACCCGGGTTGCCTTTGCTTGCCCCATCGAAGTTTAATTTCACCCACCTTGGAGGTGGGGCTTGCCATACCACATCCCTGTGCTTCAATCTCTCATCTTTTAATCTATGTTCACTGGTCTATTTGAAGGACCAAAACTTTTCCATATCCAGGTCCCATTTTGAGATATATTTATAATTAACTCCCTGAATTTTATCATTGATCACCTCTTCAATGGAAAGATTAATCATAAAAATAAGATTTTGAACATCCAAATATTTCCCTTGGAACACTCGCCTATTCCGCTCCTTCCACACATGCCAAGCTACTAAAGAGGGGCCAACGATCCAAATGGGGCCCCATTTCAAAAATCTGCCTTGAATCGGCCATGACAAGAGAAACTCTTTAAAAGTTTTTTTTCTAGCAATGTAGCATTGCAACATCTCTAGCAACCACTCCCAACAGCTACTAGCGACCGGGCACCAATATAGGAGGAAGGAGGATCTTCTTGGTGTGGGGTTACATGGTAATATTATTGTTGATGGGGTCAGACATGTCATTTTGTTTCACATTTGGAAATACAGATGAAAAATTATTTTTAATAACTTCAGTGTTCACCTGGAAGCTGCTTTTCTTGGGCTTTTCTCAGACATCTTTTATTGTCTAACCTCTCTTTTTTACCAATTATAGGCTGAGGCAGAGAAGAACCTTCAAGTTGATTTCCATATTCAGAAAATTAAGTTTCAAGTTAATTTATTTCTCAACAAAAGGAAGGTGGTCATTGCACAGGGCTTAAGAACTACTTTCAAGAATGCTATGGTCTTTTGTGGCGGCTTCTAGAATTCATTATCTAGCAAACATCAACTCTATTTGTCTGCCAGTTGGGCTAGTTTTGTTGTATGTGTTTATGGCCTGCTTCATTATCATGGACATTGCTATTTATATGGTTGTTTTTCCCTCTTTTGGGCAGTTTTCTCTCTATTTATATTGTTGTCACATTTAGCTCTTTCCATGGCAGTCTTTTGATGGTCATCTTATTATAATTTTTCTTGCATTCATTCAATATAAAAAAAACAAGGGTAAATTTGATTATTAAATCACTAGTGTATGTGCGGTAAAAGCATTATATGCTTGAAATACAAAGCAATGTACTTCTCTGAAATTTTTATATTATTTGTTTTTGACATATATTTAATATCATAGACATACATTGAATGAATTAAAATATGTTTTTTTTTAAATTGAATTTTTTTCCTACTATAACTAATAGAAAAGAAAAAAAAGATTGAAGTAAACTATTTAAAATAAAAATTAAACTTATACTATAAATATTGTTAGTAGTTTCTGGGTTAGATTGTGTAAGATTTTTTATCATCTAACCTAGAAACTACTAACCCAATCTTACACAATCTAACCCAGAAACTACTAAGAATATTTGAATGGATTGTGGAAATCTTATAGCTTTGATTATACTATAGATTTTTCTCTTTCAAAATTTTAATTCTTTGTTACGATTGACTAAATTAATTAAAGAATTGAATTGAATGAATGCAATAGTATCTATCCTGCCTGTGAAGTGTGTACCTGTTATACCTGCAGCTACAACACAAAACACTCAATAGATCATTACAAGCATGGTTAATGAATTTAAAGAAAAGAAAGATAAAACCATAGCTAAGCGATCTATCGCTTCCTAGTAAATGCGAGTATGAATTTTGCTCTCAAATCTAGTTAGGCAAATTACAGTGACTTGACTACACCTAGATGGAGGATTTAAATGATAAATGATGCATTTGATCTAGCAATGATAATGATTAAGTTACATGATTCTATGATTATGCTAGAAAATATGCTAAAATGATGCAATTAAGCTGTGATAACAATGCTCAAATGATAAACTAAGATTGCATATGCCCATAGTAACAATACCTGAAATGCAAATGAGATGGGATGAATCAGGATCCTTTGTGCTCCAAAATGGGGTCTATTTATAGAATTTCCAAGGCTAGGGGTGAGGTGGCAGGAATCAACGGTCAAGATTAAGTCTGAAGATATCAATGGTGAAATTGGAGGAGGTTGGCAAAGAGGTTGGATTAAAGGGAACATTTGTCATCTCTATGGTGACAAGTGTCAAGAGGCTTCTAGAAGAGGTTGGATGAAAGAGAATACTTAGTGACAAGTGTCACAAAGCTTTGCTCATGAGAGGGTAAAGTGTTCAAGGAAAGGGGACATGTGGGTAGATGGAATGGGTTAGGTTTAGGAATGGTTAGGTTAGGTGGTTAAAAGTTAGGAGAATTTGTGGGTAATTTGAATGTAGAAATTCAAATAATAAGAAAAGGCTAATTAATTTCAACAACTCATAATTGATTTGTTTTAATTAATTAGAGGATTAGAAGAAATGATTTTGATGGGGAGAATTAATTAATTTGAATTAATTAATCAAAGGGAATTATTGAAATGAACCTATTAAAAAAATCCTTAGATTTATTAATAAGTAGATGAAAATGGAGGATTTAATCAAATTGTTGATGAATTCAATTAAATTGGGGAGGGAGATTAATTAAGTAATTGCTTATTCAATTAATTATCTTCAGACCATTTTTAGGTGTATACATTTTGCCCCTCTTTGAAGCAAGGTGTGATGACACGTTGATTCAAAGAATAATCTCATTTTGATGATGATATTGGTTTGATAGGATGCCCCAGCTCTTGATTGCTAAATTGCAATACGATGATGCCCCCTCGGGAGATCAATTGAGATAATTGATCTTTGGAGTTTTGCGAATTTTTGCAAAATTGATATCCTGATAGATTTGATTTGATTTTTGCAACTGTGTTTGATGAAAATACGAGTTCTTTGATTAGCTTGATTGATTAAATTGATAAGATTGAGATTTAGTCTGGTTTCAGGAATGACACCTCCTGTATAAGACAAAGATGATCAAAGTGTCTGGTTTCAGGAAGGATACATCCTATATAAGACATGATCAAAATGTCTGGTTTTAGGAAGGATACATCCTATATGAGATATGATAGAATTGATTAGGTTTGATTGATTAATAGAATTGATAAGGTTGATTAGATAAAGAACTGACAGTTTGTTGATATCAAGTTGTAGAAATATCTAGATATGTCGATGTTGATTCTATTGAGAGAGATGGCATAAGATTTTCGCTGGGTCGATAATATCTAAAGAGATATGAGTCATTCATCTAATTGTGTATACACTTGTGATGATACTTTAATAATTCCTATGATAGATTTAACCTTGGATGAAAGGAGCATGCGGGATCCCATGCAATAATGAAATGCAAGCTAAAATGCAAAGCTATGACCAGTCACTAGATTATTACGTTTTGTCATCATTGAGCTTTTGAAATGTGGGAAGTGATTGCAAACATCGATGGTATAATTAAACCATGATGACCTGAGCACTTCTTTCCTTGATTTTGATATAGAAAGTTAGCACAAGGATCGAGCTATAATTGAACCAAGATGACTTGAGTGTTGCTTGCGTAAAATAGGCAGTATTAATCATTTTAATACGGAAATCGGGAATGTCTTCAATGATATTCCGATGATCATGTCCTGAGACAAATTTGCACATATTAATGATTAATTTACAAACAGCAGACAAGAAAAATATCATGTTCCTTTCTTGTTCCTCTAGTCAAAGACATCCTGGAGTCACTCAGAAATCATGATAGTGAAAATCAATATAGAAAAGTTAAACAATCATGTTAAAATCATTATCCAAAAGATATTATCAACTAAAAAGTGTGTTGTGTGCTTAGATTGACTTCGTGATAGCTTGATGATTGATAGTTTGATCTCGTGTTCAATGTTGGATATGTCTAACTGTTGTTCTACCTATTTGATTAAGCTCAGAATGATCAAGACTTTGCCCCCAACGAGGTGTAGGATTTTTCCCCAAGCCTAGAAACAAAGTTGTTATTGTTATTATTTACTAAGTTGTCATTAGTTTTATGTCCAAAGTCATCCTATATACTCTAGTCGGTTAATACTACCGAAATATTCAGTCGGTAAGCACTAATGCAGTCTGTTACAAAAGAAAGGAGTCACAGAGTTAAGTATACATCGAGTTTTCTACCGAGTAATGATCTATGTCTACTGAGTAGCAAAGAAGGTATACCGAGTAATCTGAACTGAGTAGAAACATGTTACCAGATTCAATGAACTTGGACACATATGTGAAATGTGTTACAAAACTCGAGAAGATCTAACCGTTATCACATAGAAAATTGCACTTCAAGATTTTGTATGATTTTGAGGAAGTTTATCCAATGAAATATTTTCTATGTTTATTCATTGGATGAATCTTGTTTGTAAGATCGAAGCATGAACAAATCACCATCCCAGAGATCTATTTATACAAAATGATTTGAGTATCTAAAATGTGTAAGACATGTGTGTGTGATAGATAAGTTGAAAAGGAAAATCATGAGAGAACACAATGTGTTGTGACTACTAAGAATGACAGAGATATTTAGAGGTCACCGAGAAAGTCTTCAGAGAACAGTTTATGCAACAGAGTAAATAGAAGGGTTTACCGAGTTGATTTATCAATTACCGAGGTATGCCATGAGCAAGGTAATTTTATATTGAGCACATAGAGTCTGCTATAACATTTCAGATGTAAAGTTGTAGATATTTGTAAAGATTTTGATTGTATTATTTGAGTTGTAATAGAAACCTTTAACAGGGTAAAAGACTCTAACAAAGTCTATAAATTGTAAAGCCTTTAACCAGGTACAACATTTTGTAAAAGTTTTTATAAAATCCTCTAGCAAGGTAGATCTGAAGATCTTCATACTCCTAACAGAAATAGGGTAAGCTATCAGAAATAGCTAAAAATGTAGCTCTAATGGAGCAACCTTTATTATTGTAGTAGTGAAGTTGTGGGTGGCATCCCCACCGCATTTTTTCTCTCTAACAAAGAGTTTTTGCGTAACCAAAATATTTGTGTTATGGAGTGAAATGTGTATGAATGTTATTATGATTCAGCATTATATATTATGAGATCTACAGTATTCAGTGTATGCTTATCAGTAAAATTATTGTTGAAGAAAAGTTTTGAAGTACTAATTCACCCCTCCCCTCTCAGTACATTAGCTTTCCTAGTTGGACCTAACAATTGGTATCAAAGCTCTACTCTTGGAAAAGGGTTTAACAGCCTAAAGAGAAAGATCTTATCAATGGAAGGCTACAAAAAATCTCAAAGAATTGTGAATCTTCAAGAAGAATTGGATCATGCTAATCAAGTGATTGTAGACATGCAGAGACAAATGTAAAGATCACTGAAAGTTAGAAGAAGGTTGTCTGATGATTTACAGGACTCACAAGAGTTGGTGGAACAAATTGAGACGTCATCTGAGAACAGTATATCAGAAGATACTAAAGAAATGATTGGAGAACTGAAAGAAAAGAACAAAGCACTGAATGAACAGCTAAAAGAAATGAAAAGAGAACATGAGTACTTCAGCACACAAATGACTGAAAATCTTGATGCATTGAGAACAGTTGAGGATAACATAAGAGATGTAGAAAGAGAAAAACAACAACTAGAAGCATTGGTGTCTAAAAAGAATGATGAAATCATAAGGATGACTAGAATTCAAAGTAATCTGTCTGATCAATTGGGTTATGCACATCATGAAGCGACTCTAAAAGAAAATGAGAACCAAACATTGAAACTTGAATTATCAAGATTGACCAATGAACTTGAAGCAGAAAAGAAGTCAAAAGAAACACTGAAGAAAAGTTATGAAGCATCAAGGATGTTGGATGAGCAACTAAATACTAGAAGACCCAACAAAGATGCAGGACTCGGTTACAAAGGAAATAACTCCACCGAGAAAGGGATCAACACCACCAAGAGAGGAGAATCATCAAAGCAAGCTGAAAACAAAGATAAGATGAAGGACAAGAAGCCTATTTGCAACTACTGTGGAAAACAAGGTCATACTACCAACATTTGCTGGATCAGAAAAGGTAAGCAGCTAAATATCACTAGGTCTAATAGTTATTGTTACAATTGCAATAAGTATGGTCACACATCTAAGGAATGTAGGACTAAGTTGGTTAACAATTTTTAGAAGGAAAAATTCAAGGGGTTTTGCAAAAACTGCAATAGATATGGTCACAGTACCGAGAAGTGTTGGTTTAAGAAGAATAACTATATGTGGTCTCCACACTGAGCAAATGCTACAAGCTACCGAACTCACACAGATCTTAACCGACAGTATACTACAGTGCCATGGGATTACAATACAAGGATATGGTGTGAATGTTGTGGAAGATATGGACATATAAGTGCCAACTGCATGATAAGGTTTGGAATGAACAACTGGAGATCATGGAAAAATCATGGAATGGCATGCTTTCATTGTCACAAAGTTGGACACTTGGCTAAAGATTACAGAGATCAACCCAGAGGAGATACTAAGGAGATAAGAAGCACATTTTAGAAATTTTGGAAAAAGAAAGAAAATGTGTCAACTAATGAAGAAAGAACCTTACCTACCGAGTTAGGTGCATCTACCACAAATTAATCAGTAAACATATAAAGGGACTGCATTCATTCAAGGATTATATCTTAACAAGTTCCTATTTAATCATGTACTTAATTTCAAGATCTGCATAGCTAAGATGCAATAGCAAGTTTGAAATTATATCTAGTCTTTTGGAACACCAGAGAAGTCGGTAAATGTAGGAAATCTGTTTAGTCAGTAAAAGCAGAAAAGGAAGGTAATCGGTTTTAGTGGAACCGAGTGCATTTAATGCTTTCTTACCTAATTGCATGAAGGCCGATAAGGTAAAATGTGTACTTAAAGTCCTTTGCGTGGTCATTTTACACTTACAAGTTATCAAAGAGCAAAGCTAAGCGACTCAAAGGCGATCAAACATCTCCCAAGTGAATTTCAAGTTATTTATTCAGTAATCTCAAATGCATTTTTAAGTCAGTTAACCGGTTTCTATCAATTGCAAACATCTGCATTATATTTACTAAGTCGAAAGCATCTTCTGGTTAGTTAAAACCCTAAGCTCTTTCATTAGTAGAAATCCAAGTTTGAAATGGCTCCTAAGTTGTAGAATCTTGTTGTAGTTAAGACCATTGAGAAGCCATCAGTAAAGTATTCCTTACCTCCTAAGGTAGCATCTGAACCCGACGATAAAACTACATTTTCTCTTATTCCAGATAGGGTTCTATTGGTTGAGGATGTCAGATTATACACTAAGTGTCATGTTGAAGAGCTAGGTCATACCAAAATCAAGGTCATGTATGATGAGCTATGCACCAATGGAAACATGGATAGTAAGTATGAGCATATCAAAGTAAAGGGATTGACCATAGCCCTAACCTACCCTCGAGTTTTCAAACCCCAGTGGGTTAAATTTGTTTTGAGCAGAGTTCATGATGACTTTATGTGGTTAGAGGAGCAACCATTCAAAATCACCAAGGAGATTATTCACTTAATAACCAAATATCTTATATTCAATCATGCCCGAGCACAAAAGATGATTTCGCAAAAGGAATTGATAACTTTAACCAAAGTTGAGTCTGATTGCAAAGGTCTTAAGTTGAATAATGTTACAGATGCAGAGCTAAAATTTGCAATTAGAGTCATTGGTTATTGTTTCTTTCAATCGTCAAGGGAAAATAGTGTACCATGTGCAACTATAGATTTGGCCTACAAGATTGTGAAGAAAGGCATGAAGATTGATCTATGTGAAGTGTTGTTGAAAAACCTATTTGAAAATCTCAACACTATAAGAAAACCTAAGAAGAATAACTCGGCTAACACACTAAAGTTTGGGTCACTCTTAGTGTGCATGTTTTTTTATTTTTAGAAATTCTTCCCATCAGTCGGTAATGTTGTCTAGGAGTTACACTAACCAATCACTCATCAGATAAATGATTTTATCAAATAGCTCGGTGATAATTTCAATGATATAATGGATGACTACTTCAGCAAATCTCAAGAAAAGATGCATAACAGGTACATAATCCCACCTCAGTTAGTGGAGAAATATAAGGATGATATATGTTTTGAAGTAAACACCGGCTACTGCTATGTCAATGTAGTAGAACCCAGAACTCAATCCTTACCACCTATGGGTTATGATATTGATTTTGATATCTCTCAACAATAGATAGATGCCTTTCTGGCACTTCCAAGGCACTCTACTGAGCTTAGATATGGTACCTATGAAGAGGTAAAACAGAAGGTAAAAATGAGCATAGTAGTACCAAAGGCTACAAGAAAATCCACTAAAATGATAAAAGACTTAACTAAAAATTTTGGAGAAGGTTCTACCTCCACACCTACTAAGTCAACAGATGAGCTACTTTCAATTGAGGAAGAATCTAAAGCTCAAGAAGCAGCAATTACTCTGAGCACTGAGTTGCCAAAGGGAAAAATCTTGAAAAGGAAGAAACAGGATACAACTAAGGTATCACCGACTCCTCTAGTCAAAAGACCTAACACTAGATCATCTACAGTGTCACCCAGTAAGAGGCAGAAAACTGTTGAATTGCCTAAAGTTACAAAGACTTATAGAAAGTCAACCAAGAGATTCATTTTGAACAAGGAATCAAGTGACACAAAATCTAAAGACAAAAATAAATTTCAGATTGTTAGAAGCACAAAGAAAGATGTACATAGTGTTGACAATTTTTGTGCAAATCTGAAACAATATGGAGGATTTGGGTCATTCAGGTATGTTAAATATGACTCCCGATAGAAGAAGAAAAGAGGCAAATAGAAGAGTCAGTTGTATGTACACTTCTTAAATTTTGAGTAGTTCCATTGGAAGTAACTAACATTGACAACAGATGGAAATATGCTATGGACTCGAAGAAGCAAATAAGAGAAAGAGTCTTGGTACATCTCTTTCTAGACATGTCGGTAGAAGATATAAGAAAACATTTGAAAAACTACTAGACAAACTTTCCGGTGAAGCAAAGAGCCCTGAAAATGATGAATGGACTCTATCTTGAAGTAGAAAAGGAGACAAAAGAAAAATGGCAAGAGATTTTCTGAATTAAGACTAAAGAGCCTCAAGGTGAAGTGGGAATTGTTGACATCACTAAGCAAGATCCTGCTTTAACTATTCAACAAGATGAGGATGTCATGGACACCGAGGCACAGGAACAAGAGATGATAGAAGGAAATGCATATGCCAAACTGGTATTAAGTGAATTAGTTTTGGAACAAGTCAAGTCCTATGCTCCAGTAACTCAGCAAGTGCTCACCGAGCAACCTTAGGACACTGATCAAGGCAAAGAGGGTCAACAGTCTACAAAAGGAGAATCTACATCTCAGGCCATTGGGGAACAAATTTCTCAAGCACCTGCAAGCACTGAAACTATTGCCACTGAGACCCCAAGCAAGGAAACACTGAAGGACACATCAAAGGCTAAGGGAACCGACAAAAGTGTTGCCTCTACCAAGCAAACTACTGAGGATGAACAAGCCTCCAAAGCCATTGTCCTCGTTCAACTGGTGAAAGCCTCATCATCTAAAGAAAAGAAAGTGAAGAAGCATAGTTTCAAGGTAGATCTATCTAAACCTATTATGTTGGCCAATGTTGACATTTCCAAACTGAAAGGGAAAGCACTTATTGAATTCAGAGAACTATGCAAAGCCAAAGCAGAACAAGAAAGACAAATGGCTATTCAGAAGAAGAACCGAGTACTTCAGAAGGTTAAAGCATTATTGACAGATATGCTACCTGAAGCTACCGTGAATAAAAATGCTGCCATCCATATACAACTGGATGAACTCCTCACTAAATTAGAAGCATCAGGAGTAGACGCATTAGAATACCTTATCAAGTTAAAGGACAAAGAGCTTACTGCCAAAATGATTGAAGAAGTGCAGAAAGCCATTGCTATAGGTAAAGTCAAGCTTATTGGATTCATTGCTGAGTTGTCCCCTCAACTCAAGCATATTCTTTATTTATTCCAGAAATTATGTACATTTTCATTATTTATTAAGGATATCAAGTATAAGACCGAAGTCATTGAAAAAGAGATTACCGATCTCTCCAATAAATTGACTACCGAGCAAAATTTTGTTCAGAATTTCTATACCAAGCTACAAACTCTTATGGCTGAATAGTTGGAACTTCGAAATGAAGAGCACAAAATCAGGATGGATATCATGACTCTTTAGACATTATTTATTCCCCATCTGTCATCAGTCCAAGAGCAAATCAACCGAGCTACCCACTTATCCACTCAACAAGAGGGAAGCACTTTAGATGGTTTGATTTCACTATTAGCTGATATTACAGCTCAGAATTCTTTAATGGAAAGTGTCAAGGGTGCACTTACCAATCCTCTCACCGATGCTCACACTAAGTACAAATCTATTTTTGATTAGTTGCCCCCACCAAATGGTAACTAGTTTTGATGTTTGTCAAAAAGGGGGAGTATATCGAGTATAAGAGGGAGTGTACCGAGCAGAACAGAGTGCAGAACAGAGTATCTGAATGTATAGTTGAAATTGACAAGGGGAGCATAGAACACAGAGCAGTGAACACCGAGCATTGATCACAGGAGCATGCAAATTAAGTTATGTACAGTATATTGATAAGGGGAGTATAAATTTGAGTATGTTACTATTTATTGACAATTGTATATACTATCATTTTAGTCAATTTTGTAAGTATATAGATTTTGAGTTATGACTTTGAAAGGATTTTTGTTAAACATACCAAACTAATGTCGAAAGGGGAGATTGTTATTATTTAATAAGTTGTCATTAGTTTTATGTCCAAAGTCATCCTATATACTCTAGTCGGTTACTACTACCAAAATATTCAGTCGGTAAGCACTAATGCAGTCGGTTACAGAAGAAAGGAGTCACAAAGTTAAGTATACACCGAGTTGTCTACCGAGTAATGATCTATGTCTACCAAGCAGCAAAGAAGGTATACCGAGTAATTTGAACCGAGTAGAAATGTGTTACCAAATTCAATGAACCTGGACACATATGTGAAACGTGTTACAAAAATCAAGAAGATCTAACCGTTATCACATAGGAAATTGCACTTCAAGATTTTGTATGATTTTGAGGAAGTTTATCCAATCAAATATTTTCTATGTTTATTCATTCGATGAATCTTGTTTGTAAGATCGAAGCATGAACAGATCACCCTCCCAAAGATCTATTCATACATAATGATTTGAGTATCTAAAATGTGTAAGACATGTGTGTGTGATAGATAAGTTGAAAAGGAAAATCATGAGAGAACACAATGTGTTGTGACTGCTAAGAATGACAGAGATATTCAGAGGTCACCGAGAAAGTCTTCAGAGAATAGTTTATGGGATAGAGTAAACAGAAGGTTTTATCGAGTTGATTTATCAATTACCGAGGTATGCTATGAGCAAGGTAATTTCATATTGAGCACATAGAGTCTACTATAACATTTCAGATGTAAAGTTGCAAATATTTGTAAAGATTTTGATTGTATTATTTGAGTTGTAATAGAAACCTTTAACAAGGTAAAAGAATCTAATAAAGTCTATAAATTGTAAAGCCTTTAACCGAGTACAACATTTTGTAAAAGTGTTTGTAAAATCCTTTAGCAAGGTAGATCTAAAGATCTTGATACTTTTAATAGGGTAAGCTATCAGAAATAGCTAAACATGTAGCTCTAACCGAGCAACCTTTATTATTGCAGTAGTGAAGTTGTGGGTGCCATCCCCACCACAGTTTTTCTCTCTAACAAAGAGTTTCTGCGTAACCAAAATATTTGTGTTATGGAGTGAAATGTGTATGAATGTTATTATGCTTCAGCATTATATATTATGAGATCTACAGTATTTAGTTTATGCTTATCAGTAAAATTATTGTTAAAGAAAAGTTTTGAAGTATTGATTCACCCCTCCCCTCTCAGTGCATTAGCTTTCCTAGTTGGACCTAACAATTATGATATATCCAATGATCCAAACCATGGCAAGAAGCCACCTGGGATGTCTGCGTATGTACAAAGGCTTTATTATGATCAGTGCTGATGGAAAATGAATGAATGCAAGCTGAAAGATGCATGAACTAATAGATGGAAGAGCTAGCGGATAGATAGCACTTGTTTGCCAGGTTTTCACTGTCTATTTTCATTGCACTTTTGCTCATATTTGATTTTCTTTTTCTTTTCTTTTTTTTTTATTTTTTATTTTTATTTTTCTGCTTTTTTCAGACATAAAACTTTTTCAGATGCATGATATTGATAGGTTCCTCGAGTTGATCTTCATCCTATGTTGATAGCGGATATGCTCATGATCCAAATACTATTTTGACCACAAATGGACCTAACCAGTTTGGTTCAAGCTTTCCTTTCTTTTCTGGATCTGCCTGGTTGTGTGGATTTTCCTTTAGCACTAGTTCTCCAACTTGAAAGACTCATGGTTTAACCTTATGATTATAACTCTGGCACATTCTTTGCTGATATACCTTTAAATGATCAAAGGCATTTTGTCTTCATTCATGGATTAATTCTAACTCTTGCAGTCTAGATACTCGTTGTTCTTCATCTGGGATCAGACCTTTTAGTGATACACGTAGAGAGGGTATCTCTACTTCAATTGGCAATATTGCTTCTGATTCATATACAAGAGAGAAAGGTGTGCCACCTATTGGTGTGCAGATACTGGTATGGTAGGCCCATAGAGAAGGGTTCAATTGAATATGCCAATCTCTTCCAGCATCGTTCATTGTCTTTTTGGGGATTTTCAGAATAGTTTTGTTAGATGCTTCTGCCTGCCCATTCCCCTATGGATAATAGGGTGTGGAGAATCTATGCTAGATATTAAATTTCTCACATAGCTCTTGTACATCTTATTTCTTGAATGGTTGCCCATTATTAGTGATAATGCTCATTGGTATTCCATAGTGACAGATGATGTAATTCAAGATAAATGCAGCAATTTGTTTTCCTATGATGTTTGTGAGAAGTACAGCCTCAATCCATTTTGTAAAATATTCTGTAGCTACCAGGATGAATTTGTGACCATTAGATGAATAAGGATTTATCTTTCCTACTAGATCAAGACCCCATTGACAAAGACGCTAAGATGTTGCTAAACCATGAAGTTCTTGTGCTGGTGCATGAATCAAATTCACATGGATCTAACATTGTTTGCATGTTCTAGCTATCTGAAAAGAATCTCGTTCCATAGTCGGCCAATAATAGCCCAAGCGTATGAATTTTTTTGAAAGGATAAGACCACTTGAATGAGTTCCACAAATGTCATTATGGACTTCATGTAAGGCCTTCTCAAATTCTTCTTCTTTGAGACATCTTAAGAGAGTACCGTCTAGACCTCGTTTAAATAGGGTATCCGCGACGAGATTAAAATGGGAGGATTGGTGAATAAAGTTTCTCTTTTGGTTCTTCGATAAGTCGGGAGGTAGGGTGTTGTCTTTCAGGTATGTGTAAGTTTGGCCATAGCGGGATGAATCATGTCCAATAAGGTGACAAATAGTTTGGGAATCCGGACAATTATGAGCAAGGTAAAACAATTCTTCCACTAGGAATTCATAACACTGTTGATTTTCTTATGTTTGAAGGAGAGAAGCAAGTGTACCCATGGCATCTGCTACTTTGTTGTCATTTCTTGGAATCTGCTGAAAATTTATTTCTACAAATTATTTCTTGATATCATCAACCATCTTTTTATAAGGTATCAATTTTTTGTCTTTTGTTTGATAATCGTCATTAATTTGATTGATGATGAGCTGAGAGTCTCCAAAGACTTGAAGTTGTGTAATGTTCTATTCTATAGCCATTTTGATACCTGTTACCAAAGATTCATATTCTATTGTATTGTTGGTGCATGGAAAGCTTAATTTATATGCTTTTGGGATTGTATGACCTTGTGGTGTGATGAATAGAATACCTGCTCCTGATCGGTGCTATGTATATGAACCATCAAAGTATAATTTCCATGTTTTTGTGGTGACTGTTAGGATATTAGCATCGGGAAACTCAATCTGTAAAGGATGATCATCTTGAAGTGGTGTCTCTGCTAGTTGGTCTGCAATGACTTGTCCTTTGATAGCTTTTATGTCAACATACTCAATATCAAACTCGCTTAGAATCATGATCCATTTCGCTAGTCATCCTGTCAATGTGGCTTTGCTGAGCAAATACTTTAGAGGATCAATTTTAGCTATTAACTTGATGGAGTGAGATAGTAGATAGTGTCGTAATTTTTTAGAAGAAAAAACTACTGCCAAGCATGCTTTTTCTGTTGATGAATAGTTGATCTTGTATCCCTCTAGTATTATGTTGATGTAGTAGATGGCTCACTCTTTTCCTTCATTGTCTTGTTGTGCAAGCAAAACTCCTAATGATGCTTTGGTAGTTGATACATAGAGTAATAATGGTTTTCCTGGAATTGGTGACATTAGAATAGGTGGTTGCATGAGATAGGCCTTGATCTTGTTGAATGTGTCTTCACATTGATGGTCCCATTTGAAATTAACCTATTTGTGCAATAGATGAGTAAATGGTTGACATTTATCTACTAGTTGAGCCACAAATCTTCTAATTGACTAGAGTCTTCCTTGTAGTTTTCTTAATTGAGTGATATTCTTGGGAGATGCCATTTCCATGATTGCTTTAACCTTAGCTAGATCTACTTCGATACCTCTAGCTAAAACAATGTATCCCAATAACTTTCCTAAAGTTATACCAAAAATACATTTCTTAGGGTTTAGTTGTATCTTGTACTGTTCTAACCGGTCAAAGATCCTTTCTAGTATCTCTATATGTTCTTCTCTATTGTATGATTTAGCCAAGATGTCATCCACATAGTCTTCCATGAATGTATGCATCATGTCATGAAATATAGTTGTCATAGCTCTTTGATATGTAGCACCGGCATTATTTAGTCCAAAAGGCATGAGGTTCCAGTAGAAAGTACCCCATGGACATGTGAAAGTTTTCTTTTCTTGATCTTCAAGTGTTATTTTGATCTGATTGTATCTGGAGAAACCATCCATTAGAGAAAACATGGAGTGTCCAGCAGTTAAATCTACAATGATGTCGATGTTAGGTAAAGGAAAGTCATCCTTTAGACATGCGTTATTAAGATCTCTAAATTCTATGCATATTGTGATGCTTTTATCTGGTTTTGAAACATGAACGATGTTGGATACCCATTGAGGATAAGCTATCGGTCTGATGAATCTGACATCCAATAATTTCCTTAGTTCTGCCTTGACTAGAAGAGCAATATGAGGATGCATCTTCTGTAACTTCTATTTAACTAGTTTGGCTCCTTGATTAACATTTAAGTGATGCATAATAAGCTCTGGATCTAACCCTGGCATGTCTGCATAGGACCAGGAAAAATTGATTTTCCGTCACTTGAAGAATTCCACATATTGTTGCATTTCTTACTCAGACAAAGAAGTTGTTGGATGAAGAATCTTTGGTTGCTTTGTTGTGCCAATGTTAACTGCCTCTGTTGGTTTGATCAAAATAGATGACCTTTCTTGATAGTGCTCAGGTAAAGTGTCAAATCTCCCATCTTTCAACGGCTCAAGGAGGTTTTCACCATTCGATGCGTCCTTTGTTTTTACTTTTTCTCGATCTAATGTTGCCAAGAAATGGTTTTCAACATTAGACCTGATATTGTTTTCTTTATTTTCACTTTTGCAACTAGGAGATTTGGCACCCACTTGACTAGAAGATGCATTGCTGAAATTCCTGGTGAAAGTTGTTACGGGTTCGATTGCGTTAAGATATATAGATACGACATGGTCATTCGGAAAGGTATCAATGGCAGTATGTCCTTCATTTTCCCAATCAATAAGCTCAGGGTAGAGTAGAGGTAAGGGATCTTCAGGTTGGGATGCTTCGAGGATATCAAGGGTCATGATAGATGTATTAAAGTTTTCAATATGTATGTCAATGTCTACAACGGTACTCTCATTAGAATGACCTTACATAAGAATCTCCTAATCATCCTTGGTTAAGTCCAAGTTAGCCGAATGTGATTCTAATTCAAGTGAACTAGTTCTTGATGTTTGTCTTGCATACTCGTGAACTACATCGACTCCTACATCTTCTTCAAAGCAATTTTCTTCAGCTGATTCTTTAGAGTGATAGGAATGCCATTCCCATTCATTAGAATCTGTATCACTTGCAGCCTGCAATCTACAAATTCGGTCATATAGTATTTCTTTTGCTTTTCTGGCTATATTTTTCCTTCTTTCATATTCAACTTCTTTCAGACTGAGATTGAGTTTTGTCAATCTTTCTATGAGCTTTCCTTGATTAATACTAGGTTCATGTTTGTTTTGATTGAGATTTAATGCTGCTTGAGAGATACTTTTAGTTTGTTTTTCTTGTTGATTTTAGGATTGCTTCTTTTTCCATTTCGTGTTTTCTTGTGCTTGTTTCTTAGCTTATTTTTCTTCCCTTTCAATTGCTAGTTGTTCTTGTCTATTTTCATATTCCTCTTGTTGTTGACTAAAAGATGTGTCTTCTGGTAGAGTGACTTGTCCCTACCCTAAGCTTGTTTTGTCAGTAATTTGCTAAGTATGAGGCTGAATAGGTTCTAAGATACCTTCTTTTCTTTTTTCTATAGGACCTATTATGGTGTATCCCATCCTTTGAAGAATGTTGAATCCTTTTCCATATTTTTCTATAGGTATTCTGACATTGTTGACCTTCTATTGAACTTCTTCATCTTTGTATAGCCACTATAGAACATCTTTGTCTTCTGTCTCCTCTGATAAGGTTCTAGCACTAATGAATGCTCCATCAAATATCGGAAGATGTTTCACAATTGGTTGTTCTTTAGAGTTTGATGGTTTTCCAAAGGATTTAGGAGAGAGTGGTAATTGTGATATTGAATATTCTTCGTTCCCTCGATCTCTTAGCTGCATTTGTTTTTCCACACTTGATAAAATAGAGGCAAATGATTGTTCCTTGGATTGTGTGTTTGAAGATGTTGCCTCCCTATTATGAGGAACAATTACTTCTTGAACCATTTTTAGATTGTTGCAATATTGAAATGGATTTGAATCTACAGAGATTGTGATTTCTTGTCCATTGTAGGGAAATTTGACACACTGATGATATGTGAATGGGACAGCTTGCAAGTCATGTATCCATGGTCTCCCCAGGAGTACATTATATGATAAGTCCAAGTCTAGAACTTGGCATGTTGTGTCTTTCTGCAAAGGTCCCTTTTTGATGGGTAGTATCACAATTCCCTTGGAGGAATGTTCTTCTTCATCATAGGTTTTTATGGTGATCCTTTTCCGAACACCAACTACATCTTCTGAATATCCTAAGGCACGAACAAGACTCAATGAACAAATATTTAGGCTAGCTCCACCATCTATTAGAACATGTTTAACGCATGATTTGTGAATGAGGATTTCAATATGCAAAGGAGTGTTGTGGGGATGTTGCAAGGAAATGTCATCTTCTTCAGTGAATGATAAGAAATAAGGGGTTGTGAGGTGTCCCACCATGGTTTGGAATTGACCATTGGAGTTGAGAAAATACAACACCATAGGAGCCTAAATGATCTCTATAAGCTGAAAAACTTGTTACAAGGAGAAGCAATGAAGCAAATCATAGAAGGAAAGAATATACAGAAAATATGCTCAAAAAGAGAGAGCTCAATATTCACAAAATGTGTAATGTAATAATAATCCTTCTTTATACAAAGAAAAGAAAGAACTCAACCTTTAATAGGTCAAGAAACCCTAAAAGGGAAAACCTAGGTTTGCACATATTAATTAATAAAATAATTAATTGATATGCACCTAATGTTATCTTAAGTGTAAAAAGATAATTGAGAACTTAAAGAATTAAACAATAATTGTTTATTTAATTGAGTAAAGACCCAATTACTCTAACACCCCCCCTTAAGCTAGACTTAGGGAGAAGCTAAAACCTAGAACAACTACTGAAAGCATGAAAGATGGGTCTCAGCAACAAGGCCTAATCAGGTACCCAAATACAATGAAATCTCTATGAATTGGAGAAATAGAGAAAACCACGTGGGAACAAAACTCTACTCCAAAAAGAGATGGAAAAGAACACCACTGAAGCAAGAAATAGATGCAAACACTGTCAAAGAGAAACTGTTGATCTGAAGAACCTCCACTGAAATAGAACATGACCAGGTAGAGAAGACTATAATCTGTATGAGTGCCCTCAAATGATACTACTCGAATCATATGGAAAACAAGGCAAACACTGATCTCAAAGATATAGATGGCATGAGACACCAAAGCCTAAAGAGCTGATCAATCGAACCATGGAAGCATTAGAACCAACAGGATAAACCTCCCCATAATGTTGAAGAGGGAGAGGGACATGAACACTGAAAAGAGCAACCAAGAAGAACTGCATGACGAAGAACCAGGAACATCAAAGGTGCAGAGAAAAGTACATGGTGTCATGGAAGGAACACTCACTTGACACGCATCATGAGGCAAATGTCATGGAAGGAACACTCACTGGACAATGGGAGATGGCAAACAAGGCAAACATCAACCCCCTCATGGCACTTTAAAAGGAGTGCATGTACAACAAGGCACACGATGTGCGAGATCCCAAGTAAACAATGCATGATGGCACTTTATCTTAGTGTAGTTGCATATATAATGCTACAATGATAACAAGACTGGAAATAGAAATGAGAACCAAAATAGAGATATCCTACCCAGAGAAGAGATCCCAGGACCTGAAACAACCAAGATATCCACCAGAGTGCTGAAAAGCAAAAAAATGAATAAAATATGCATGGAGCAGAATTTTGAAATAAAACTCAGATGGCTAGAAAGTACACAACACATGCTTTCCAAATATATAAACTTTTCAAAAAATGGAGGTCGGATGCTCATTCTACGTCTCCTGGAGTGCAAAAATAAGACCTCACTTTGACTAGAAAAAAAACATAATCAAACAGCAAAATTGGAAAAAATTACCAACACCATGAGGTCTGGCTCGAAACCAGTTTTCTGATGCCTATTCATTTTTGAAAAATGACTCCGTATGCCCACGATATGGCCAAAAAACCAAACCCCCCCTGAAAGAGGTTAAAAAGAGAGTCTAGTGGCTGGGTGGTGCTCCGGTGGCCAGTGGGTGGCGCTTCGGTGGCAGCCTCGTGATGGTCCGGTGGCCAAGAGGAGCTCCGATGGTGACTGAGTGGCAGAGCCAGGGCAACCACCGATGAGGGAGAGCATCGGCAGAGCGAGGCTGGGTTGGGGGGCGTAGGGTTGGGTGGAGGCCGGTGGCAGGTGTAGAGCTGGCGGCAGGGGCCAGGGAGGAGGCCAAATGGTGGCTGGGGTGGCGGAGCAGCGGTAGCCGAGGAGGCGGGGCTGCCAGGAAGTGAGGCTGGAGAGAAGCAGCGGTTGGGGAGGTGGGGCTGTCGAGAAGTGGCGGCCAGGGAGGCAGGGCTGCCAGGAAGCAGCGGGCAGAGAGCAGTGGTGCTAGGGGTTCTATAGGCATTGGGGGCCAGGAAGAGGAGGAGACTAGCGGGAACGGAAGTCGGGGCCGGCAGGGGCCGAAACCAAGGAAGGCGCGGGGCCCGAGGTCCACCTACAGGGCCTGCGTGTTGGCAGGGGGCTAAAGTGACAGGTCCGGTTGCCATACGGTGGTCGGACTGTCAGCTCGGTACCTACGTAAAAACAAACCCCCAAAAATTTTGGTTTTTTTTTTAAAAAAAAAACCACAATCGCCTTTTTTGATTTTTTTTTTAATTTTTTTTTCAAAAAATCAAATTTCGGCCTGCATGCCGTAAAAAGGCAATTTTTTTTTGAAATTTTTTTTCTCAAACTGCATGCTAGGGCCTTATGGCCTGGATCTGGAGAAAAAATACTCCCAGAGGCTCAGGAACCAAAACAGGTCAAATTTTATATGACCATAGGGGTTTTCAAGCCTTCTGAGCATGATGGTGAGGTCCATTTAGGCCCAAAGTGCTCAGGAAAAAAGGTCAAACCCTAGATGCATAAAAAAACTTTTTGAAACCCCAGATCTGCTTTCAATACAAAAATTCTCAAAACAAGAACAAGTAGCTTCAGATTTGAAGCTCTAATACCATATTGGAGTTGAGAAAATACAACACCACAAGAGCCCAAATGATCTCTACAAGCTGAAAAACCTATTACAAGGAGAAGCAATGAAGTAAATCACAGAAGGAAACAATACATAGAAAATATGCTCAAAAAGAGAGAGCTCAATATTCACAAAATGTGTAATGCAATAATAATCCTTCTTTATACAAAGAAAAGAAAGAACTCAACCTTTAATAGGTCAAGAAACCCTAAAAGGGAAAACCTAGGTTTTCACATAATAATTAATAAAATAATTAATTAATATGCACCTAATGGTAGCTTAAGTGTAGAAATATAATTGGGAACTTAAAGAATTAAACAAATATTGTTTAATTAATCAAGTAAAGACCCAATTACTCTAACAGTGATGTGTCCCACCATGGTTTGGAATTGATCGATATCAAGATCTTTGGATACTGTTGTATCTACTAATGCTTGTTCAAGAATTTCTTTGTGTGCAAGTGAAAGCTTTAAAAGTTGTAAGATGGATATTTGTGCGGGTGTTTTCTATAATTGCTCCACTGGACTGTATTGTTTTGTTGTAGTGGATGATACATTTGTTGTAGGACCCAAAAAAACAACTTTGGCTTTGCTTCTTGTAATAGCATGAGCATGTTCTTGATTTTTTTTTTCTTTAACTACAATCACATTTACCACATTGTCATATGTATGAGCGTAGTTTACCTTCACTTTACCCTTACCATTATTCATTGTTGATTATTCACCTTTCTCATAGTTTGGAAGCGAAGTCTTAAAAGTTGTATGAGATTCATTTGTCCTATGTCCATCCACAATTATTACTCCATTATCAATCAAATCTTGTATGACAACAATTATTTGTGTGATGTCCCTTGTTTTGATGGAAATCGCAATACTGATTATCATTCCACCAAGGTGGTTTTATTTGAGATTCATAGTTCCTTTCTTCTGGCAAACAAATCAATTTGTTTGTGAGAAGTGTCTTTAATGCTGACCCTAGGGGTTCACCAATGTTTGTAAATTGTCTTCTAAAGAAAGTTTTGATAGTTGCTCTTTGGTGATTGTTGTTTTGCTGAGCCACTACTGAGTGAGTAGATAAATTAAAAACCGGTTGCTTTGGTTTCACATTGTTGTTATCTACTATTCCATCATTGACTACATTTCGATTTCTATTCCAAAACTTTGGCTTATCATTGTGATTGTTGTTATTGTTGTTGTTAGGAGGCTGGACTCCTTCTTTGTATATTTTCAACTCACCTTTCTTTATCATGGCTTCCTACATTCTGATTCCATTATCAATCATTTTTCCAAAACTTTGATTTCCTTGCATTTTTAAGTAATAACTCATTTCATCATTTAAGTTGTCGATGAATATGTCCATTTTTTCGTACTCTGGCACTGTACGAGGATATCGCGAAGTTAACTGTCTCCATCATTGTAAAAATGTCATGAAAGGTTCTCCACCCTTTTGTTTGGCATTACATAGGTCTAGCATTGTTACTTCATGTTGTATGTTGTAAGAGTATTGTGAAACAAACTTATCACCTACTCTGAAAATGATCTAATTCCAAATGGAAGTTTGGAGAACCATTCGATAGCTAGTCCAGTTAAGCTTTTCAGAAATAGTCTCATTAAGTATGTATCCTCATGTGCAAACTCCATACTCATTGTGCAAAATTCTCGTATATGATCTTGAGGGTCAGTGCTTCCATCATATTTTTCATATCTAGGAGTTTCAAAATCTATAGGAAATGGTATCATGTTTAAATTTTTGTCGAATGGATAAGGACAGATTTCTTGAAGTGACTATCGTCTAACATTTCCTCTTTTCATATCTTGAATTTGTGTTTGCATTGTTTATAGTTGTTGTGTGAGAGTTGTGATAGGATTATCAACATGATTTGTTCTCGCATAACCTTGATTTTGTATTCTAGGAGGATCTGGATCTCTTCTTGTTTCATCTCTACCCCTTCTTGTATCCTCATTAGATTGAATGTTATTCAGAATTTCTACTTCATCTCTTTTGGGCGCGTAAGTTTCTTCATTGGTTCTGGTGTTACTAGGAATTGACGTGTCATTCATTTTAAGACCAAAGATATCCTCATATTGTTGGTTATTAGGAGGAGGATCAATTTTCTTTTGTGTCAATTTGTTTACATCAAAATCTTGGGGGAGTGTAGCACCAGATTTGGCTAACATTAGGAAATATTTTTCTCTTTCTTCCTCCAACAATTTCTGCATAAATTTATCGAATTGAGGATCTTTTTTGATGTCTCTGATATTTTGTTTTGTTATTTCTCCTTCAACTTGTATTTCATCTTCATGTTCCATTATTATAGTTGTTATTTTTATTTCAATCTTTGTGATTTTTCATCTCTAAGCTCTAGTTAGAGCAGGCATACATGTGTGTTAGATACTGTGCTAGAATTTGATTGTCCAAAAGTTGTTTTGATAAGTAATCAATTGTCAAGGTAAATATGCTAGAATGATAGGACTTGAAAAGAGGATTCAAGTGTTTAAAAGTTTGCAAGTCTTTTTATCTTTTGTTTATGAGTGCAATGATGATGATTTGATAAAAACCAAGTCCAGTAGGAACGATATATCCTACAATGTGGGACAAGAGTATCTTGACCAAACATTTCAGTTTCATGATAAAGGATGATAGATCCTGATGAGAAACTATGTTTGAGTGATCAGTTCATCAAAGAGGGTGATGATGCACTTTGAGATTATTAGATCTTGAACTTGTTGAGGGTGAGCACTTGGAAATCTTGAGGTGTTTATCTTCTAGAGTCTAATTTTGACAAATGATAACTTGACCAAGCAAACCAAGGAGACAATCCAAGCATAAAGTGATAGATAACAGATGTTTATGAATACTACTAATTGATCAAGCAGAACGGCAGACCTGAAAAAGTCATGCAAAGTGGCAGCTCTAGACTGATAAAAATAGAGACTCGTACGATAGAATACACAACCCCAAACGACAAAAGATACAAGACCAGATGACAAATCAAAAAATTTCTTTGAAAAAGAAGAGACTCGTACGACAAGACTTCATGAACCATATGACAAAAATAGATATCTTGTACGATAGAGAATACTAACCAGTACAAAAAATCACTAGGTGGTGCGACAGAGAACTTGACTCGTATGACTAGAAAATAGGATAGAGATAAAAAATGTTTGTTTTGCCAAATTTTGATGTTTTACTTATGTTTTCCAGTTTTAGATGTCTGATTTTTCAATTTAGGGATGAATACAGAGTAAACATATGATGTGATAAGTGACTCCAAGAATGCTAAAGCCTAAGGAAATTGGCTGAGGAGAGAAAACCTTTGCTTGTAAACTTAGGTACACACCCAATAGCTAATTAGAATACGGTTGTTGAGTCTCACGGAATGGATTCTCAATGCCGTATTATCCAACTCCAAATGCTAATGGGGGCACGATATGGCAAGTGTCTTGGGAGAGCTACTATCTCTTTTGCACAAAGATTATTACCCTTTCAGAGGTGAATCGGGTAGCTTCTAATTTAACCGGAACTAGTAAGGGATCCGTTCGGTGCGTCAGGGTATAATACTCAATTAAGAGGTCTCCCAGCCTTGAAAACCAAGGTTTGATATACCCAAAGGCAGAGGAGAGCTATTCTCAAGCATTGTCATTGACTTGATTTTCATCAAATCACAATTATTTTATAGTGGGTTGGATTACTTGGCATTAGCCATTCCCACTTAGGTCATTCCCCTCTCACCGACCTTAATGGCTAAGAGTTATTAGTTCCTCAGGAGGGTAGGCCTACAAAAGATATGCACTAATGAAAGCAAATGACTAGTCTAGCTTTCTGATCACCTAAGAAAGGTGAGAGCATACTCGCCTATCATCAAAAACACAAAATACATTATTGTTCATTCCTTTAGCAAAATCAAGTGTGCCTAGAAAGATTAAAGAAGACATAGAGTTTAGTCGAATTCTTTTAGGCAACCTACAAAATAGATCCATTAGTAGTCATGATGTTTTTTTATGCAATGATTCTTTGACAACTGTAATCTTCAACAAATTGTCTTGCAAATACTAGTTAGGCTACCAAAAATCTCACAAACAAACCAGGGTTAGCATTAGTAATTATCGGATTAAAATCTGAAACCCTGAAAATGCAGTCAATTTAAAAAAAATGCAGAGGTAGAGTGTCGTACGACACACTTTACTAGCTCCTACGATAGAACTTTAGATCTCGTGTGAAAGAAGAAATAGGCTCATACAACAATTTAGAATCTCATACGAGTCAGGATGGATTGTCATCCTGGATCACAAAGAAGCTTGTACGAGTTAGGATCGCTTGTCGCTCCAACTCACAAAGTATGTTGTACTAGGCCAGAAAGGGACTTGTACAACATTCTGATTCAGACCTGGCAGAGATGAATGTTGATGAAGCTTGAGAGGCCAAAAATGATAATTTCGGCCCCACGGTGGGCGCCAAAATGTCATGCCTGTGAAGTGTGTACCTATTATACCTGCACCCGCAATAGAAAACACTCAATAGATCATTACAAGCATGGTTAATGAATTTAAAGCAAAGAAAGATAAAACCATAGCTAAGCGATCTATCGCCTCCTAGTAAATGTGAGTATGAATTTTGCTCTTAGATTTGGTTAGGCAAATTCTAGTGACTTGAATACACCTAGATGGAGGATTTAAATGATAAATGATGTATTTGAGCTAGCAATTATAATGATTAAGCTACACGATTCTATGATTATTCTAGAAAATATGCTAAAATGGTGCAATTAAGCTATGATAACAATGCTCAAATGATAAACTAAGATTGCATATAACTATAGTAACAATGCTTGAAATGCAAATGAGATGGGATGAATCAGGATCCTTTGTGCTCCAAAATGGGGTCTATTTATAGGATTTCTAAGGCTAGGGGTGAGGTGGCAGGAATCAACGGTCAAGATTAAGTCTGAAGATATCAATGGTGAAATTGGAGGAGGTTGGCAAAGAGCTTGGATCAAAGGGAACATTTGTCATCTCTATGATGACAAGTGTCAAGAGGCTTCTAGAAGAGGTTGGATGAAAGAGAACACTTACTGACGAGTGTTTTAGGCCCAATATAGAAAGCTAATGTACTAAGAGGGGAGGGGTGAATCAGTACTCCAAAACTTTCCCCTGATAATAACCTTACTATTATGCATAAACAGAATAGTGCAGTAACATAAAATAAAACTATAATCAATAGATAACAATCATACATGATTCACTCCATAACACATATTTTGGTCACACAAAAACTCTTGGTTAGAGAGAAAAACTGTAGTGGGGATGGCACCCACAACTTCACTACTGCAATAATAAAGAATTCTTGGTTAGAGCTACATTTAGCTATTTCTGATAGCTTACCCTGTTAGGAGTATTAAGATCAGTTAGATCTACCTTACTAAAGGATTTTTACAACACTATATAAGTGTAACACCTGGTTAAAGGATTTACAATTTATAGACTTGGTTAGAGTCTTTTACCCTATTAAAGGTTTCTCTTACAACTTCAAAATATTGCAATATAATCATTACAAATATTTGCAACTTTACATCTGAAATGCTAAAGCAGATTCTATGTACTCTGAATAAGATTACCTAGCTTGTAGCATACCTTGGTAACCCATAATGAAACTCGGTAAACCCTTTTGTTTACTCTGTTCTTTGACTGTTCACTAATAACCTTCTCGGTGACCTCTCTATGTCTCTGTAACAGTCTTCCTTCATGCATACACACTGCTATCTCATTGCATCTCATATCATATCATGTCTAACCCTAGAATCATGTTGTATATATAGATCTCTTACATCGATGATCTGATTCATTGCTTCAATCTTACAAAAAGATTCTTTGAATGAATAACTAAACAAAATATCTCATAGGTTAGATTGGCCTTGTAATCATACAAAATCTCCTAATGCAATTCCCAATGCAAAAATAGTTAGATGTGCCTCAATCTTGTAACACATTTTCATGTGCATGTCTAGGTTCAATGTATCTGGTAAAACATTTCACTTGGTGAATATCAACTCAGTGAGTTGACTTTACCACTCGATAGCCATAAAATTTTACTTGGTAAACAGCTCGGTGAATACTATGTTCTGTGACTGTTCATACCAACTTCTCTGTGTGTACCGACTGCATTATTCGGTAATACTAACTGACTAGAATATAGTATGACTTTGGATATGAAACTAATGGCAATTTGATAAGTAGTAACAATCTCCCCTTTTGACATTAGTTGAGATGTTTGACAAAAACTACTTACAAAGTCATAACTCAAAAAACTATATACTTGACAAAATGACTATACTTGACAATATGTACAATAGTCAATAGTATATGCAGATATACTCCCCTTATCATTATCCTATACATAACTCTGAATTTTGCATGTTCGGTTCTATTCTATACTTGTGTGCTCGGAATGCTCTATATATTCTGCTCGGTATACTCCCCTTGTATACAATACTCAAAATTGTGTTATCAAAACTATACTACTCTCCAAGTGTAGAATTACTCCCCCTTTGCTGGGATTTCCTCTATGTAGTAACATAATATTACTGCCCCTTTTTGACAAACATTAAAAACTTAATTTGCATCCGGAGGTGGTAACTAATCAAAAATAGTCTTATACTTGGTCTGGGCGTCAGTGAGGGTGACTGAGAGTGAGTCCTTGAGACTTTCCATTAATGAGTTATGTGCTTGAATATCATATAAGAGTGATATCAAGCCATCAAGAGTGCTTCCCTCTTATGTAGTTGATAATATTGTAGCTCAGTTGAGTTTCTCTTGGACTGATGAGAGATGAGGAAGGAATAATGTTTGAAGGGTCATTATATCCATCCTAATTTTATGCTCTTCATTCCTCAATTCTAACTGTTGAGCCATGAGTTGTTGTAGCTTTTTGTAAAAATTCTAAACTGAATTAGGCTTAGTGGTCAACTTGGATGAGAGATCAGTGATCTCTTTCTCAATTGCATCAGTTTTATTTTTGATGTCTTTAATAAATAAAGAAAATGTACACAATTTCTGGAATAAATAAAAAATGTGCTTGAGTTGAGGGGACAACTCAGCAATGAATTTGAGAAGTTTTACCTTTCCAACAGCAAATGATTTTTGGACTTCCTCTATCAGTTTTGTTGTGAGCTCTTTAGCCTTGATCTTGCTTAGGTACTCAGATGCATCAACTCCAGATGTTCAATCTGATTAAGGAGTTCATCCAACTGAATATGGATGGCTGCATCGGTTGACACTGTTGCTAATGGTAGCATTTCTATGAGTGGTGTCCTAACCTTTTGAAGTACCTTGTTCTTTTTCTGTATGGCCAGTTGCTTCTCCTGTTTGGCCTTTGCTTTGCATAGTTCACCAAATTCAGTGAGTGCTAGCCCTTTTAATTTGGAAATGTCAACATTGGGCAACACGATCGGTTTAGATAAGTCAAATTTAAAACCATGCTTTCTCACCTTCTTCTCTTTTCCTTTGGTCTGTGGCACTAACACAAGTGCTTGTGAGGCTTGCTGTCCCTCGGTAGGTTGCTTGGTAGATGCAACACTTTGGACTATTCTTGTAGCAGTTGTAGTGTCTTTGGATGGCTCGGTGCTAGGGGTCTCAGCTATAATATTTGTTGTGCTTGTCTATGCTTGAGACGTTTGATCTTTGATTGTGTCTATTGCAGCTTCAGATTTGTTACTTGTATCTTCTGCAGCTTCAGATTTGTTACCTTTATTAACTTGTTCGGTGTCCTTGGGAGCTTCGGTTGGGACTGGTGGCTTCACCGACGGATAAGGCTGAACTTGTTCTAAGACCGATTCACTAGACACAAGTTTTGCATAAGTGGTGCCTTCAATCATTTCCTGCTCCGGTGCGGCTTCATCCATTACATCTTCATCAATTTGTATAGTGTCAATCGAGTCTGGACCTTGCTCGGTGACATCTAGATCTTGCTCGGTGACATCAACAATTTCAATTTGAGATTGTTCACTGACATCCTTTTGTTTGAAGATCTCCTGCCACTTGTCCTTAGTCTCATTCTCCACATCAATATATAGCCCATTCATCAATTTTAAGGCTCTTTGTTTCACAAGAAATTTTGAATTGTATGTGATCAAAAGCTCCTTAATTTAAGCTATGGACATGTCAGGAAATAAATGGACAAGACTTCTTTCTCTTATTTGTCTCTCCAAATCCATTGCATATTTCCACTTGTTATCAATATGTGAGTAGAGTTCACTCGGAAGTGACTTTACTAGTTCTAATGGTGCTAACCGAAACTTTAGAAGTGTACATATGACAGCTTCTTCAATCTGTCGTTTCTCATCATTATTCCTAGTCTCATACTTAACATATTAAATCCTGCAAATCCTCCGTATTCTTTAAGATTGGCACAAAAATTTTCAACATTGTGAATGTTTACCTTTTTGCTCTTCATAATTTGGAATTTGTTTGCATCATTAGACTCTGTATCACTCGACTCTTTTGCCAAAATGAGTCTCCAAGTAGATTTCTTGTAAGTCTTAGTTACCTTAGGAGCGGCAACAGTCTTTTGCTTCTTGCTCGGTGATGCAGCTGATGCTCTGGTGTTGGGTCTCTTTGTTGGTGGAGTCGGCAGGGCCTTTGTGATGTCTTGTTTCTTTCTTTTTAGAACTTTTCCCTTTGGCAACTCTGTGCTCAATGTTATTGCAGCCTCCTGTGCTTCTGATTCTTCCTCGGTAATGGCAAGATTGCCTTTGATGGGTGTAGATGAGGATTCTTCTCTGAATTTCTCAGATAAAGCTTTTATCATCTTTGTAGCTTTTCTTGTAGCCTTAGGAGCTACAATGCTCATTTTTACTTTCTCCTTCACCTCTTCATAGGTTCCATACCTTAGTTTAGTTGCATGCCTTGGCAATGATAGATAGGCATCAATTTGTTGTTGTGTGATATCATAATCAATTTCATAACCCATTGATTGCAACGATTGAATCCACGGTTCAACAACATTTACATAGCAATAATCAGTGTTGACTTCAAAACATATATTGTCCTTGTATTTTTCGAATAGCTGTGGTGGGATCCTGTACCTGTTGTGCATTTTCTCTTGGAATTTGCTAAAATAATCATCCATGATATCATTAAAGTTATCTCCTAACTTCTTGATGTAATCATTGATCTGATGGGTGATAGGTCAGTGTAGCTCCCATACTACTTTACCAACTGAGGGAAAGAACTTCTCAAAATAGAAAAACATACATACAAGTAGTGAACTGAACTTTAGTATGTTTGCCAAGTTTTTCTTCTTCGGCTTCCTTATTGTGTTCAGGTTCTCAAATAAGTTCTTTAGTAGCACTTCACACAAGTCTACTTTCATTCCCTTCTTTACTATTTTGTAGGCCAGGTCCACTGCAGCACATGGTATGCTGTTTTCTCTTGCAGATTGGAAGAAACAGTAACCATAACTTTGATTGCAAATTTTAATTCAGCATCAGTCACATTATTTAATTTTAGTCCTCGATAATCGAATTCTACTCTGGTTAGACTGATTAGCTCCTTTTGTGATATCATTTTCTGTGCACGAGCATGATCGTAGATGGGATATCTGGTGATTAGGTGAATGACTTCCTTCATGATATTGAACGGTTGCTCTTGTAGCCACATGAAATCATCATGTACTCTGCTCAATACAAACTTAACCCATTGGGGTTTGAACACACGAGGATAGACTAGGGCTTCAGTTAATCCCTTGATTCTGATATGTTCAAATTTACTATCCAGTTTGCCGTCAGTGCACAGTTCATCATATGTGTCACTAATCTCTACATGACCGAGTTCCTCAACATGACACTTGGTAAATAATTTGACATCTTCTACCAATAAGACTCGATCCGGGATGAGTGAAAATGAAGTTTTATCATCCGGTTCTGAGCCGACTTTAGGAGTTAGGGAATACTTCAGAGATGGCTTCTCCACATTTTGGACAACTATAGGGTCTTGGATCTTCGGTGCCATGGTAGATCTCGAGTAAAATTTGATAGGTTATCCTTAGGGTTTACAAGTGACTTACTCTTCACACTCGGTAGACACTAGCAATTTGACTAGATCGGAAACCAGCTAAACAGTGTGAATAGATTGATGTAAATACCTCAAAATTTGCTCTGAATGAAGTTTGATCGCTTTGATTCACTCTACTCTGCTTCTCAAAAACTTGGGTGAATGATAAAGACTGCGAAAACACTTTTAAGTACTCAAAAATACCTTATCGGGGTCCGTGCAAGTTAGGTCAAGATATTAAATGCACTCGGTTCACCTTTTACCGATTTACTCCATTTTCTGTTTTCACCGAGTACCCAACTTTGCTTTATTAACCGACTTGACAAGTTTCCTATATACACCGACTTGACAGGTTTCATGTATAGTATGCAAACTGACTAATTGCATCTTAACTATGTAGATTTTGAATTCTCTTCATAATAAAATAGGAACCATTATGATTTAACTTTTAAAGAATGTAGTTCCTTCATACCTTTTCTTGACTAATTTGAAATCAGTGCACCTAACTCGGTAGGTAAGGTGCTTTCTTCATCAGACATAATTTCTTTCTTTTTCCAAACCATCTTGAATTTTTCTTTTATCTCCTTAGTGTCTCTTCTCGGTTGATCTTTGCAATCTCCAGCTAAATGTCCAGCTTTGTGACAATGAAAACATGCCATACTAGGATTTCTCCATGATCTCTGGTTGTTCATTCCAAACCTTATAAAACAATTGGCACTTATATGTCCATATCTTCCACAACATTCATACCATATCCTTGTATTGTAATCCCATGGTACTGATGCATATTGTTGGTAAGGATCTGTGTGAGTTCGGTAAACTCCAGTGTTTTCTTGGTGTCCTCTAGTGTTTTCTCGGTGTGGATACTTCATGTAGTTCTTTTGCTTAAACCAGCACTTCTCGGTACTATGTCCATATCGATTGCAATTTTTACAAAACCCTTTGAATTTGGCCTTCTGATGGTTGTTAACAGACTTTGTCCTACATT
The DNA here is from genome assembly GCF_030272615.1 of Cryptomeria japonica. Taxonomy (NCBI): domain Eukaryota; kingdom Viridiplantae; phylum Streptophyta; class Pinopsida; order Cupressales; family Cupressaceae; genus Cryptomeria; species Cryptomeria japonica. The sequence continues at coordinate 4,223,857 of NC_081415.1, read as the reverse complement.
GATTAGGTATGTGACCATATTTATTGCAATTATAACAATATCCATTGGACTTAGAGATATTTGGTTGCTTACCTTTTTTGATCTGGCATATGTTGGCAGTATGACCTTGATTTCCATAGTAGTAGCAAATAGGCTTCTTCCTTTCGATGTTATTCCTTTTTCCAGCTTGTTTTGATGATTCTCCTCTCCCAGTAGTATGAATTCCTTTCTCGATAGAGTCTTTTCCTTTGTAACCGAGTCCTCCATCTTTGTAGAGCCTTCTTGTATTCCGTTGCTCATCCAACATCTTTGATGCTTCATAACTTTTCTCCAATGATTCTTTGGATTTCTTTTCTGTTTCAAGTTCACCAGTCAACCTTGATACTTCAATTTTCAATGATTGATTTTCATCATTCTTCAGAATTGCTTCATGATGTGCATAACCTAGTTGATCTATCATATTTTGTTGAATACCAGTTAACCTTATGATTTCATCATCCTTATCAGATACTAGTGCTTCAAGTTGTTGTTTCTCTCTTTGTAGATCTCTTGCTTTATCCTTAGCTATCCTTAATGCATCTAGATTTTCAGTCATTTGTGTACTGAAATGTTTATGTTCTCTTTTCATTGCTTTTAGTTGATCAGCCAATGCTTTGCTCTTTTCTTTCAACATTCCAATCATTTCTTCAGTCTCTTCAAATATACTGTTCTCAGATGATGTCTCAATTTATTCCACTAGCTCTTGAGAATCCTGCAAGTCATCAGATAATCTTCTCCTTACTTTCAGAGATTTTTGCATTTGCCTCTACATGTCTACAATCACTTGATTTGCATTATCCAGCTCTTCTTGAAGATGCACAATCCTCCGAGATTGTTTGTAGCCTTCCATTGCTAAGATCTTTCTCTTTAGGTAGTTAAACCCTTTTCCAAGATTTAAGCTCTGATACCAATTGTTAGGTCCAATATAGAAAGCTAATGTACTGAGAGGGGAGGGGTGAATCAGTACTCCAAAACTTTTCCCTGATAATAACCTTACTGTTATGCATAAGCAGAATAGTGCAGTAACATAAAATAAAACTATAATCAATAGATAACAATCATACATGATTCACTCCATAACACATATATTTTGGTCACATAGAAACACTTGGTTAGAGAGAGAAAATGCGGTGGGGATGGCACCCACAACTTCACTACTATAGTAATAAAGAATGCTCGGTTAGAGCTACATTTAGCTATTTCTGATAGCTTACCCTATTAGGAGTATTAAGATCAATTAGATCTACCTTACTAAAGGATTTTTACAACACTATATAAGTGTAGCACCTGGTTAAAGGATTTACAATTGATAGACTTGGTTAGAGTCTTTTACCCTGTTAAAGGTTTCTCTTACAACTTCAAAATATTACAATATAATCATTACAAATATCTGCAACTTTACATCTGAAATGCTAAAGCAGATTCTATGTGCTCTGAATAAGATTATCTAGCTTGTAGCATACCTCGGTAACCCATAATGAAACTCCGTAAACCCTTTTGTTTACTCTGTTCTTCGACTATTCACTAATAACCTTCTCGGTGACCTCTCTGTGTCTATATAATAGTCTTCCTTCATGCATACACACTGCTATCTCATTGCATCTCATATCATATCATGTCTAACCCTAGAATCATGTTGTATATATAGATCTCTTACAGTAGTGATCTGATTCATTGCTTCGATCTTACAAAAAGATTCTTTGAATGAATAACTAAACAAAATATCTCATAGGTTAGATTGGCCTTGTAATCATACACAATCTCCTAATTCAATTCCCAATGCAAAAATGGTTAGATGTGCCTCGATCTTGTAACACGTTTTCATGTGCATGTACAGGTTCAATGTATCTGGTAAAATGTTTCACTCGATGAATATCAACTCGGTGAATTGACTTTACCACTCGATAGCCATGAAACTTTACTCGGTAAACAACTCGGTGAATACTATGTTCTGTGACTGCTTTCTTTAGTAAGCGACTAGACTGTTCATACCGACTTCTCTGTGTGTACTGATTGCATGATTCGGTAATACTAGCTGACTAGAATATAGTATGACTTTGGATATGAAACTAATGGCAATTTGATAAGTAGTAACAAAGTGTCACAAAGCTTTTCTCATGAGAGGGTAAAGTGTTCAAGGAAAGGGGACATGTGGGTAGATGGAATGGGTTAGGTTTAGGAATGGTTAGGTTAGGTGGTTAAAAGTTAGGAGAATTTGTGGGTAATTTGAATTTAGAAATTCAAATAATAAGAAAAGGCTAATTAATTTCAACAACTCGTAATTGATTTGCTTTAATTAATTAGAATATTAGAAGAAATGATTTTGATGGGGAAGAATTAATTAATTTGAATTAATTAATCAAAGGGAATTATTGAAATGAACCTATTAAATAAATCCTTAGATTTATTAATAAGTAGATGAAAAGGGAGGATTTAATCAAATTGCTGATGAATTCAATTAAATTAGGGAGGGAGATTAATTAAGTAATTTTTTATTCAATTAATTATCTTCAGACCATTTTTAGGTGTATACAGTATCCTTCTGCCTTAGCATGTGTTCTTTAAAAAGCACTTAAACATCCTTTTTTTTTATAAGGCGTTACTTTTAGCTCTATTTTTAAAAATATTTACTTTTTTCTTAATGAAAGCATGTCTTATACATGTGTGTTATTTTAATTAGTTGTTTTATTTATCAAAGGGATCATGAATTATTAAATTTATGATTTATTTAATGAAATATTAATATTTCATTAATAATTATTTAAAAAATAAATATTCTTTGTGAAATATTATTTTATTAAAAAAAAAATATTCTTTGTGAAATGTTATTTTATAAAAAAATAAACTTAAATTCATAATTATTATTTTTTTATATATAATATTTAATTTTTTAAAATTTTTGAAAATACTATTTTTAATATGTATCTAAAACCTTTTTAATAAAATAATTCATCAAAGTCATGGTATTAATAATAATATTAAATAATTTAATTAAAAATTAACTTTTTTATTTTATTGTTATTAGAATTTAAAGAAGAATTCAATAAGTGAATTAAGTATAAATTATTTTATAATTTATGCAATAAGGTCATGACATTTGTAAAATTAAGAAATTGGAAATACAATTCTTTTAGGACCCTTGATTTTAAACATTGGAATAGTAACACTCCTGAACACATATTGTTGTGTTTCATACTATTCTTTGAAGCTATTAAATTTGATAGGTTTTGATGCTCCCAAATTCAAATTAAATGCTTTAGAAATTGCAATCTTAGACAAGTTAACCATTTCAACCCCAATTGTGAAGATGATACTTGTCTTCTAAATATCATATCTCTGAGAAACTATTTTAAGGAAGTCTACATCCAAGAAAAAATAAGTACAACTAATTTTCCCATATCTAGGTACCATCCTTTTTTTAGGGAAAAGAATATCATTTATTGTACTAGTTCTCAAATAAGCCCCACCTTGTCTCAAGTAAGGTTGCATCTCACGCACTAGAATGTTCATTGAGGAGCTCATTGTTAGTACCCTCAGGACCATTGAGCTGCAATACTCTCATTTCTCCAATTAACTATCTGATAATACCTTTGTCTAGCTTCCTTGATGCTTGAGGGAGAGCCACTTTCTTACTAGTTTTTAATGAAATTGAGGCTAGGTTTTTATCTCTACAACTAGGATTTATTTTTATAGCAAGCACAAACCTCAATTATCACCTAGGTTATGTTAAACTTACAATTCTAAACTTATGGACATGAAAAGCATGAAAAATTAGCTAACTCATAGTCCATAATGAGTGATAAATAGTTTTCAATGCAAAACCCTAGTTCTCACTTATACTTTTTGTTGTAAGGAAGTTAAGTAGTGGAACAACTTCCTACACTAATCTTGGGAGGAGGGTAGTGCAAATTTTTTACAAATATTTACAACAATTGCAAAAAATTAATAGAAATAAATATTAACAACAGGCATACCACAACACAATGATTTGTGTAGGGAAAACCACTTTATGGAAAAAAAACCCACACTCCAAAAGCCACCCAATATATTATTCTAAAATTAAGAACACATTACAATATAATTGTAGAGAAAGCTTCTCAAAAGACTATCTCCAATGAAGATCCAAAGGTATCTCAACAACTATCAATCTCTGATATTATATCATACTACATAGTCATAATACAAGGCCCTTATAATATAGGTTTGTCTTTTAGGGAAAACAAAGCACACAAAATATCCATCATTAGATTTATGACCTAATGATAAATGGTCATGATTTACAATGGTAAGTTATACATAAAATGTTGCTTTATTAAATATCAAGCATTCTAGAAGCACTTCTGAATGACACAAAATGAAGTAGTAAGAAAAATCGAGCATTCCTTATCCAACACTCTAAACACACTTAGACACTTGTGATTTCTTAGGAATCAAAATACACCAGTTAAATTTTCATTATTGCAAGGTTGAGACACCATTTCCTAACACTTACAAAGCTCAAATCAACAAACAATTGTGAATACAATGAACTATGGCTAATGAAGTGATCAATATTGAACATTTATTTACATGAAGTGTTGCAAAATATTTACATGAAACTAGTCATTTTTCTATTACTACAATTCATGTTTGAGTTGTGATCAGATACTAGCCAATTTCTAAGTTCAAATGCTAATCGTTGATTTTAGAGGATCATGACATGATGAATGTAGTGAAGATTAAAAGATCTCATTTAAATGAATAAAACATTGGCATGATTTTGAAGATTTTGGCCAATCCGAGGGAAACATATCAAAAAACACTTTACATTGTGGAGCCACGTGTCGTCACTGTGTGCCCTTGAAAAGGAAAATGGGTCCCATCAAACTAGGACAATGAGCTTGCATAGACATTTTCCCATCACCCGGCTAGCGAATGGGACTAGCTGTATGTCATTATCATGTGGTAGTGCAACTCCAAGTAAGTAACAGAAGCTTTGACAACATGAGGATGTGCTCTCATAAGGAATTAATTAAGTATATATTATTTTCTCACCTTCCTTTGAAACGTAAATTGGGCCTTGAGGAAGATCCAATGGTTAGCATAGGCCCATAAATCAAATGGGCTTGATAGATCTAGAGATTTTGGGCTTGTACAAACCTTTGATTTTCCTTCAAGTGGAAAACATATGTCAGATAGAGACTTGGGAAATATTGAACCCTGGACTTAAGAAAGTCAAGAGCACTAGGACCAACTAATAGCTAGGATATGGGGCTACTGGAAAGATGGAACTAGATCCTACAAGTCGTGACTTAAAAATAGCTTACAAACAATAACAAGTCAAATTAAAAATAGAAGTTGTGGGATTTAGGGTTTTAGAGCATGGGTTTAGAATGACTTAGGGCTTGAGCTCTTTCAACATGATGTAAGGTTTTTAGGAGGTCAAAAAGACAATATTTTTCAAGTTTTTATTAGATGTATTATGTAAGATCAATGTAATACATCTCCTTTTATACCAAAATTTATTTTCATTTTGTGGATTTGCCAATGTAGATAGATAGCTATTAGGTACAATCATGCTACTAGCTAAGGTAGGATTTACCTATGCTATTCCATGTTATCCCTAACTAGTGTTATTTTCTATAATGTTATTTTGGGTAGGCCATGGATTCATGCCATGGGCCAATTGTTGGAAATATGAGTTGTCATTGATGTCAACCTTGTGTCTAGTAGTATGTATTATCACTAAGGAGATAACTAGAGTATGTGCAGAGGTAAGTAACGTGTTTGATAGCGCATCGATACAATGAAGATATTATAGCACAACTATGCAAATATATAAGGACCTCCATATTTCAAAATAAAAAATTATACATAATTATTCATTAATTGATACAACTTGCTCAATATAGACTAGATAGATACAAGAAGTTATAATTGATTACAATGTTTAAATACATGAGTGAAGAGATTGGCAAAACATAAGGAAAATTGAAACACACACATAACAAATTTCATTTACGAAATGAGAATTTCTTGATTCTGAGGATGGCGTCACATTCATGGGCGGCTGCTGGTGTCAAGCTAGGGCATCTGAGCTCTAGCTCATGAGACATGATCTGGGTTTGTGCTCGGTGGGGAGGGAAGTGGGGTTGGGTGCAGGGTGAGGCAAATTCTTGGTCGATCGTGCCTTGTGCTAGAGGTTGCGGGGGGGTCGTGGTAGGGGTGCTGGTGCAGCGTTTGGGGGGGGGGGTTGGTTCTGCGTCGGCATGGGGGGTGCTTGTGGGTTTAGGGGTTTCTTTAGTCTCTTTCTTTTTAGTGGGGCAGGGGGCTACAATTTTCACTGTCTCTCGATGGTGCTTGTGAGGGGTGGTTTTTTGTTGATGGGTTTCCTTGCTCGGCCCTTTTGGGGTGGGGATTTTGTGAGGATCAATGTTGAGTTTTGGTGGAGAGGCTTCGAAGGAACCTCTCGTCATGGATTTTCGGGCTGTGATGGGTTCAAAAACCCCATCCCAAAGTATCAAGACTTTTGATAATAAGCTTTTTGCCTCAGATTCGGGGTCTGGTAGTGTTGGTGGCTCTCGGATTACGAAGATTAATGGTTGTTTGGAGAGATGCAGTGAGAGGCCGAGGTTGGATATTCCTCCAGAGATGATAGTTGAAGATGTTGAATTCATTTCAAAACACTCACTATATTGCAAGTTTTTGGGGATGAGGGTTCCCTTGCAATTTTTGGAAAACTAGGCACAAAGGACCTAGGCACCAAAAGGGGAAATGGAGATTATGTTGCTGGCAAACAACTAATTCATGGTTACTTTCAATTGAATTAACAATAGCAATAGGGTTTTTGAAGGAGGTCCATATTTTTACAACCAGGTGGGGTTGTTTATCAAACCTTGGCATGCAGGGTTTAACCCTTCGAAGGAGCTCCTGAATAGGGTCCCAGTGTGGGTTCACTTACCGTGTTTTCCAGTGGAATGCTATCGGGAGGATGTGTTGCAGATGCTCGCTTCATTGTTGGGGAGGTGAGTGGGGCCTTCAACGCAAACCTTGGGGAGAAAGGTAATGACTTTTTCTCGTATCTGTGTTGAAATTGATCTTAGCAAACCTTTGCCAGATGCTATAGATATGTGTGCGAGCTCTTATTCTTGGGTTTAACAGTTGGATTATGAGACTTTACCATTTCAATGTCATCTGTGTCATGAGTATGGTTATCTACAATTCAAGTGTCCTAGGTATAAACTGGTGGTGTGCCAACCGCAGCACCCGACCCATGACCTAGATGGGGTTGATAAACGAAAGGTTGCTATGTTGGATGAGGTAGTGGGTGTTGATGGTTTTGTCTCAGTTAAGACTAAGAACAGGAATTGAGGACAAAAGAGGTCCTTGTAGGAGAGACAGGAGGAGGATACCTTTAACAGATTCGAAGCCTTGGATGACCTTAGCCAACAGGAAGTGAATCTGGGGTTAATCCCTTTGGATCAAGGTGCTTCAGGGGTGGTTTCAAGAAGCGTGATTGGGGACTCTACCCAAGCTCTGCAACTAGCTGGAAGCCAACAAATGGAGATGGATCAGCCAATAGTGGTTTAGTTGGGAACCACTTTCGGTGCGGAAGTAAATTTGGATGGGGGGGAGGGTTCTCTGGCAGTTCAGAAATTGGAACTGGCTGGGGTTAAAAGTAATAAGACCACCATACACCTGGGTCTTCATCAAAAAGATATTAAGAAAGGTGCTTTAGAGAAGAATTCGAAGGTTGGCAGAAAGAAGGATTTGGATAAGATCAAACTGATGGGGGAAAATTTGGTTGAGTTAGGGTCAGTAAAGACTCTAGATTCTCACTTTTCCAATCTTCTGAAATGATTGTGCTATCATGGAATGTAAGGGGCTTGAACAGTGGCCCTAGACAAAAAGTTGTTAATGAATTGATTAGGAGTCATTCTCATGATGTCTTGTTCCTGTAGGAAACTAAAATTTCTGTGGAAAGTATGATGGGTGTGGTGCCGAAGCTGTGGGGGCAAGGCAAGTGTTAGTGTGTTGGGGTAGCTGGCTCCTCTGGTGGGGTGGCCTGCCTTTGGAACCCTTTGAGGATTCATCCTATTTGATGGGTTGTTTCCAAATACTCTTTAATTGAGGTTGCCTCTAGTCTTGACACTAGAGAATATATCTTGTTTACTAACATTTATGCCCCCACTGATCTTCAGGCTAAGCAGAATTTATAGTCTCACAATTTTTTTATGCGAGGGCTATTCCCTTTTCATCCCTGGATTATGGGAGGAGATTTTAATGCTATTTTAGAGTTGTGTGAGAATAAGGGTGGTGTTATGCATTTGGAACCTTCTTCTTTCCTTCTCCAGGATAGTATATCTCCATTGCATCTTGTTGACATTAAGCCTGGTAATGGTCTATTCACTTAGAACAACAGGAGGGTGGGGGAGTATTGGATTGCGGAGAGGTTGGACTGCTTTCTGGTTTCTAGTTTTTGGGTTGGTGGGGGGTTGTCCACATGTTTGAAGATTCTTGATTGGAGAGGGTCGGACCACTAGCCCATAAAGTTGGTGTCTTCTTCTACTCAGGTCGCTCGCACTCTTTCATTCAAATTCCAGCTTATGTGGTTGTGGGATCCTTCTTTGCAGGATCATGTTGCATGGTGGTGGAGGAAAGGGAGACCAGCCTTTGGCACTGCTATGTACACTTTTACCAAGCAGCTGCAATTTGCTAAGGTTCAGCTTAAACAGTGGAACCGCCAGTGTTTCGGGAATATTTTTCATGCTAAGAAGGTTGCTCAATTAGTGTTGAATGACATTACCAAGGAAATAAGAGAGCATGGTTTGTCTGAAGCCTTGCTTAGGGAGGAAGGCATGGTTGTCAAGGATTTAGCAGAATAGGAGCTTAGGGAGGAAATCTATTGGAAATAAAGAGCTCGTATTGATTGGCTTCAAGTAGGGGATAATAATACTACGTTCTTCTTCAATTTAGTAAAAGCAATAAGACATGGCAATTCTATTCTTGTTCTAGTCAATGATAGAGGTGAGCAGTGTTTATCCTTGCAAGAGATCTCTAGGAAGGCTTTATAGTATTTTCAGTCCCTCTTTACCGAGGATAATCAAGGGGAATCGGAAGAGGAGAATCAGGTTCTTGCTTGTATTCCTTCTATAGTTACTAGGGAGATGAACAAGCAGCTTATGGGTCCTATTCTAATGGAATAACTTGAGAGGAATTTTTTTTCTCATGAGAAAAGGAAAAGACCTTGGTCCAGATGGGTTCCTAGTTGAGTTATTTCAAGATTTTTGGGATATTATCAAATTGGACTTGTTGGAGGTGGTCCAAGAGTCTCAAAGGAACAAGCAAATGCTTCATGCTTTGAATGCGACTTTCATTGTAATAATCCCCAAGTGTGATGGGGCTGACCGGTTAGGCCAGTTCCATCCTATCTCTCTTTGTAATGTGATCTATAAGATCATTTCTAAGTTGATAGCAGAGAGGTTGAAGAACTGGGTATGTGGAAGGTCGCCAAATCTTGGATGGGGTGGTCATTGTTACTGAGGCCATTCATTCTATGGTAGCTTCCAAGTAAAAAGATATGTTTGTTAAGTTGGATATGGCTAAGGCCTATGATAGAGTCTGTTGGTCTTTTCTCTAGAAGATCCTTAGGGCCTTTTGCTTTGTTGATGATTGGATTCAATGGGTAATGAGTTGTGTTATGTCTACCTCTTTCACTATGCTAATCAATGGAGATCATACAGAGTTGTTTAGTGCTTCTAAGGGTCTTCGCCAGGGGGACCCCCTCTCCCCATACATATTCATTCTTCTGGTTGAGGGTCTAGGGAGGTTGATTAATCATAATGTGGGTCTAGGGATTATTCAAGGTTGGAATTGGGGAAATGACCTGCATCCTCAATCTCATTTGTAGTTTGTTGATGACATGGCCCTGATGGGACTAGCCCGGATTAGAGAAGCCTCAAATCTGTGTAAAGTTTTGGATGTTTATCTTGTCACTTTGGGTCAGTTGATCAATGAGGGTAAATCTTCCATTATCTTCTTCAACAAACCAGGAAATATTCAGAGGAGGATTGCTCAGATCTTGAGATTCTAGGTTGGTTCTCTTCCCTTGACTTACCTGGGTATTCCTATCTCTGCTGGTAACCCTCCTAGGGATTCGTGGTAGGGTATCTTGGACAAATTTCACATGAAGGTTGAACATTGGACACCCAGATGGTTATCCTTTGCTAGGAGGGTTCAACTAATCCAGACGGTGGTTCGGGCTCTTTCGATTTATCGGTGTATGCTCCAAGTGGTTCTTGAAGGGATTGGATTCTCTAGCAAGGCAATTTTTATGGGTAGGCAACCTATCCTCCTGCAAATGGTGTCTTGTCAATTGGGACTTGGGTGTAACCCGAAGCAGTCGAGTGGGCTTGGTTTAAGGCAGTCTGTTTTATTTGGGTAGGCTTTGGCAGCTAAGTTGTATTGGAGATGGTGTGTTGAATAGGATCGAGGCTAGGCTAGGATCTTGGCCTACAAATACATGCAAAGGATCCTGAAGGAGGAAATCCCAAGGTATCCACTTGAGAAAAAAGGTTCTTCAATTTGGAGTAATATCAAGAAAGGGGCTTCTCTTATAAAGGCAGGACTTTTTTGGATATGTAAGAGGGGGGAAGAGGTGCTTTTCTGGTTTGACTCTTGGGATGGGTATCCCCCCATCGTTGATCAGTTTCCCAATCTTGGGAATATTTTCTAGAGGTTCCTAGAGGTAGGATGATCTAGGGTGAGAGACTTTAAGGTTGCTTATAGGTGTGGGTGTTTGGAGTTGGAGCGGTGGAAGAATCCTAATGAATGGTCGATTGTTGTTATGGATGAAGAGTGTGCTGAGCTGTATAACATTTTGGCAAGTAGACACCGTAGCTCCCTTAAGGATAGGGATAGACTTTCTTGGTCCCCGAATCCTAAGGGCATTTTCACTATTGCTAGTGGTTACTAGGAGTTGTTGTCTTGAAGATTGGAGGGGAGGGAGGTGCCTTGGTGGAAACAGGTGTGGAATAATTTTCTTGGCCGAAGTGTAACTGTTTCGCTTGGACTTTGGCTTTGAATAGATGTCTTACTTGGGACAAAATTCATAAGAGGGGACTCCTTGGGTCTTCAATCTATGTCTTGTGTGTTAATGGGGAGGAGGATTCCTCACACCTATTCTTCAGATGTCCTTTCTCATTGCTAATTTGGCATTACTGGTGGGGGGTGTGGAAGCATCCTTTTGTTCACACAGATTCTTTGGTGGAGTTCTGCAGCAATTTGGGCAGGCCTCCTATCCTGTCCTCTTTTCTCTAGACTGTTTGGAATATTGGGCCCATTTTCATTCTTTGGCATATTTGGTTGGAGAGGAATAGGAGGATCTTTAGGGAGGTCAGATTTTTAGTTCAGCAAGTGTGGAATAGAATCAATGGTATGATTCGAGAGATAGTGGAAGCTAAATGTGTGGTGAATTTTCCTCTGGATAGAGGAGACTGATATTGTGAGTAGGTTGGGTCTACAGGGGATGTCACCTGCCTCGGCATGTGTTAGGAGAAGTATACATGCTATGAAGAAGGTTCAAAGGATGGGAAGTTGGATGCCCCCTTAGGATGAGTTCATCAAGATTAACACTGATGGCTCTTCTAGGGGTAATCTGGGCCCTACTGGGATTGGCGGTGTTGGTAGGGATAGTAGGGGAGAGGTGGTTTTCTTCTTCTCAATGCATAAAGGGCGGCCATCTAATAACTTCATGGAGGGATTAGCAATTTTCTATTCCCTAGAGCAAGCCTTGGAGTTGGGGTGGCAGCAGGTTATCTGCAAATCAGATTTGCAAATTATTGTTAATTTACTGATTGAGAAGAAGGTGAGTGGGGTGCATTGGCAGTTGGGAGGGATCGCTCGCTAGATTCTTGAAATTAGTTCTATGATGGAGAAGGTTTCTTTCATCCACATTCCTCGTGAATAGAATAGAGTAGCTGATTGTTTGGATAAGTGGGCTTCGGAACATGATGATGATTGGAAAGTTGAAGGCTGGGAGCAACTCTCCCCGGAATACTGTCAGGAACTGCATAAGATATTTGCTTTGGGTTGGGCTTGTGCTCCCCCCTAGGGCCTTGAGACTCTAGTTCTCTCTTGGATTGGGCTTATGTTCCCCTCATGGAGATCTAAAACTCTGGTTCTTTGTTGTAATTCTTGATTATGTTCTTCAATAAAGTTTTTACCCCTTTATTCAAAAACATAAGGAAAATTATTTTTAGTTACAAAAGACCATAAGGTCGATTACAATGATTATATAGAATATAGTTGCTATTCATTGTAATCAACCTTGTGATATTTTATAACTAAAAGAATTTTTCTTATATTTTGTCAATCTCGAGTTATGTATTTAAAAATTGTAATGAATTATAATTTCTTGAATCTATTCATTTTATATGAAACAAGTTGTGTTAATTAATGAATAATTATATATAATTTGAATATTTTATTATTTTAAAACATGATATGAGGGCCAAGTTCTTTTTTTTAACCTCTAATTCTTTTAATTTGTGATACTTTATTAGGGTAAGTGCACCAAGATGGTGAACAGAAAAGTGGCCACATGCAAAAAAAAAATGAAACTTCTCATAACCCATGCGTGTTTTGGAAATTCAAAAATGCGCTAGGCTTGGTAACACCAAGCCTAGCCAAAAACAATTAAAAAACAAAAAGTTCCTCAAAACTCCTACTGGTTTTGAGGAACATTATATTTTATAATAAAAAATGAAAAGTTCCTCAAAACCCGTATGGGTTTTGAGGAACATTATACTTTTTAGAAACCCATGGGTTATGCAAAACTATAAGTTTTTGTCTTAGTTTTGCATAACCCGTACGGGTTATATAAAACTAGGAACCAAATAGGAAGTGGGGAGAGAGAGAGAGAGAGAGAGAGAGAGAGAGAGAGAGAGGGAGATTAGGAAAAGGAGAGAGAGAGAGAGAGAGAGAGAGAGAGAGAGAGAGAGAGAGAGAGAGAGTAGGATAAGGAGAGGGGGAGGGAGAGAGAGGGAGAGGGAGAGAGATAGAGGAGAAATTGGGAAAGAGGGAGAGGGAGGGCAGAGATGGGGAGAATAGGATAAAGAGAGGGAGATTGGGGAAAGGAGAGGGGGAGAGGGAGAGAGAGGGAGATTGGAAAAGGAGAGAGAGAGAGAGAGAGAGAGAGAGAGAGAGAGAGAGAGAGAGAGAGAGAGAGAGAGAGAGAGAGAGAGGAGAAATTGGGAGAGAGGGAGAGGGAGAGAGAGGGTGGAGATGGGGAGAATAGGATAAAGAGAGGGAGATTGGGGAAAGGAGAGGGGGAGAGGGAGAGGGGGAGAGGGAGAGAGGGAGGGAGAGAGAGGGAGAGAGAGGGAAAGAAAGAGAAGGGAGAGAGGATGAGAATAGGAGAGAGAGAGAGAGAGAGAGGAGAGAGAGAGAGAGAGAGAGAGAGAGAGAGAGAGAGAGAATAAGATAAGGAGAGGGGGAGGGAGGAGAGAGGGAGAGGGAGAGAGATAGAGGAGAATTTGAGAAAGAGGGAGAGGGAGGGCGGAGATGGGGAGAATAGGGATAAAGAGAGGGAGATTGGGGAAAGGAGAGGGGGAGAGGGAGAGAGAGGGAGATTGGGAAAAGGAGAGAGAGAGAGAGAGAGAGAGAGAGAGAGAGAGAGAGAGAGAGAGAGGGAGAGAGAGAGCGAGAGAGAGAGAGAGAGAGAGATGAGAGAGAGAGAGAGAGAGAGAGAGAGAGGAGAAATTGGGAGAGAGGGAGAGGAGAGAGAGAGGGAGGGTAGAGATGGGGAGAATAGGATAAAGAGAGGGAGATTGGGGAAAGGAGAGGGAGAGAAAGGGAGATTGGGAAAAGGAGAGGGGGAGAGGGAGAAAGGGAGGGAGAGAGAGGGAGAGAGAGAGAAGGAAAGAGAAGGGGAGAGAGGGTGAGAATAGGAGAGAGAGAGAGAGAGAGAGAGAGAGAGAGAGAGAGAGGGGGGGAGAGAAAGTTAGAGACGGAGAAAGAAGGAGATAGGAAGAGAGGAAGAAAGCGAGATTGGGAAAAGGAGAGGGGGAGAGGGAGAGGGGAGAGAGAGGGAGAGAAGGAGAGGGGGGGGAGGAGAGAGGGAGATTAGGGAAAGGAGAGGGGGGAGAGGGGAGAGAGGGAGAGAAGGAGAGGGGGAGGGAGAGAGGGAGATTGGGAAAGGAGAGGGGGAGAGGGAGAGAGGGAGAGGGATGAGAACGAGATTGGAAAGGAGAGGGGGAGAGGGAGATGAGAGTGGTAGAGAAGGAAAAGGGGGAGTGGATGGGAGAGGGGAGATTGGGGAATGGGAGAGGGGGAGAGGGAGAGAGAGGGAGAGAGGAGAGGGGGAGGGAGAGAGGTAGATTGGGGAAAGGAGGAGGGAGAGGGAGACAAAGAGAGTGAGATTGGGAAAAGTAGAGGGGGAGGGAGAGAGGGAGAGAGGGGAGATTGGAGAAAGGAGAGGGGGAGAGGGAGAGAGGGAGATTGGGGAAAGGAGAGGGGGAGAGGGAGAGCGGGAGAGAAGGAAGAGAGGGATGGAGAGAGGGAGATGGAGAGAGTGAGATTGGGAAAAGGAGAGGGGGGAGGGAGAGGGAGAGAGAGAGGGAGATTGGGAAAAGGAGAGATTGGGAAAGGTGAGGGGGAGTGGGAGAGAAGGAGGGGGGAGGGAGTGAGGGAGATTGGGTAAAGGAGAGGGGGATGAGGGGAGAGGGGGAAGAAGAGAGTGGGAGGGAGAGAGTGGGAGATTGGGGAAAGGAAGAGGGGGAGAAGGAGAGAGGGAGTGATTGGGAAAAGGGGAGAGGGAGAGTGGGGTAGATTGAGAGGGGAGGGAGAGGG